>NC_052146.1:308481538-308631197 GCF_902713615.1 Scyliorhinus canicula
TCCCCCTCGGGATCGGGGTGTCCCCCTCGGGATCGGGGTGCCTCCCTCGGGATCGGGGTGTCCCCCTCGGTTCCAGAGATGTCGAGGAAAGGATTGCAAAGATGATTCTGGATAGGAGCGAAAGTAACAGGTTAGTTGTTATGGGAGACTTTAACTTTCCAAATATTGACTGGAAACGCTATAGTTCAAGTACTTTAGATGGGACAGTTTTTGCCCAATGTGTGCAAGAGGGTTTCCTGACACAGTATGTAGATAGGCCAACGAGAGGCAAGGCCACATTGGATTTGGTACTGCGTAATGAACCAGGACAGGTGTTAGATTTGGAGGTAGGTGAGCACTTTGGTGATAGTGACCACAATTCGATTACGTTTACTTAAGTGATGGAAAGGGATAGGTATATACCGCAGGGTAAGAGTTATAGCTGAGGGAAAGGCAATTATGATGCGATGAGGCAAGACTTAGGATGCATCGGATGGGGAGGGAAACTGCAGGGGATGGGCACAATGGAAATGTGGAGCTTGTTCAAGGGACAGCTACTGCGTGTCCTTGATAAGTATGTGCCTGTTAGGCAGGGAGGAAGTGGTCGAGCGAGGGAACTGTGGCTTTCTAAAGTAGTTGAAACACTTGTCAAGAGGAAGAAGGAGGCTTCTGTAAAGGTGAGACGTGAAGGTTCAGTTCGGGTGCTCGAGAGTTACAAGTTAGCTAGGCAGGGCCGGCTCAAGGCACCGGCAACTCGGGCAGTCGCCCGAGGCGCCATGTGCTAGGGGGCGCCAGACTCGGTCCCGCGCATGCGTAGTTGGGCCGGTGCCAACCAGCGCATGCGCGGTGGCCGCCCTCCCCCAGGGCTCTCCCCGCTCGGTCCGCTCCCCCCGCCCCCTCCTCGGGTCCACCCCCCCCTCGGGTCCGTCCCACCGCCCCGCCCTCGGGTCCACCCCCCCAGGCCCCCATTCGGGTCCGCCCCCCCGCACCCTCCTTGGGTCCGCCCCCCCGCCCCCCCCGGGGCCCCGCCCCTCCTCGGCCCCCCCCCCCAAGGGCGCCAAAGTTCAACTTGCCCGGGGCGCCAGCAACCCTAGGGCCGGCACTGTAGCTAGGAAGGACCTAAAGAGAGAGCTAAGAAGAGCCAGGAGGGGACATGAGAAGTCTTTGGCAGGTAGGATCAAGGATAACCCTAAAGCTTTCTATAGATATGTCAGGAATAAAAGAATGACCAGAGTAAGAGGAGCGCCAGTCAAGTACAGCAGTGGGAAGTTGTGCATGGAGTCCGAGGAGATAGGAGAGGTGCTAAATGAATATTTTTCATCAGTATTCACACAGGAAAAAGACAATGTTGTCAAGAAGAATACTGAGATACAGGCTACTAGGCTAGAAGGGCTTGTGTTTCATAAGTAGGAGGTGTTAGAAATTATGGAAATAGTGTGTTTTTAAAAACTCACCATTATTCTTAGAATTCCCCCTATACCAAAAAGGGTCGATATTCTAAATGGTGAACAGGCATTCTCTCTCCCTGACTCCAATGCAGGCTTCGGTGGGTGCTATTCAGGTCAAACTATATTTTCAAGTTATCCCCCGGTATAACCCATACCTTCATTGAAGATTTTATCTACTTACCACTTAGTAGCATCGATCCTGGGTCCTGCATTGCTAAGTAAGTAGAGTAGACTTTAGAAAAAAAACACTTTTTCAGGTTAAGTTATTTTATTATTATATTTTTTATTTTAAAAGCTGCAAACACTTTCTTTACAGAAAGGTAAAAAGATCTTGCTTCTGGATCCTGCTGGTTGGTTGAAGGGACCTTCAGGCCCACCTTGACAATCAATCTTCTTTAAAGTCTGGTCTTCTTGGGATGTATTCGCTGGTTAGCTCTGTTGCTGTGTCTTGTCGATCCCATGTACTGAGCTGTAAGAGCTGGCTCTGCTAGCTATCTCTCAGCTGACTCTGACTCCTGTTTAAATTCTTGTCTTCCTTAGCTGTATAGCTGTTTAAACTCGGCTGCTTGTCTTGTCTTTCCCATGACCGAGCTGTATATGCTTCTCTCCTCTCTCTGAGTTCTCCTCCCCTCCTGTTGCTCTTTCTCTGCTTCTGCTCCCTGGGTTTATATTCTCTTTCGACCAGTTATGAAGTTTTAACAACTTTATTGTAAATTAGTTTATTTTACTTTGATTATTAAAAAGTATCTTTGATGTAAACATTTTCCAATTGTCCCCAGCTCATAACTTTGCCTTTGATTTTGACTTTAAATTATGTTTCTCATAGACAGGTTGTCTCCAATTTTTTTTTAATTGACTTGATGTTAGTAGAATTTCACACTTAGAATTGACACCAAATTCGACTGAGCATCATCCATCCTTTCCAGCTGTTTACTAAGAGAGTTTATTTCAGTGAAGGTGTGAAACCTTTGCTTTTAACTGTATGCTAAAATTTTACTTGGTTTTGACTTGAAAGACCTGCCTGTTTTAAACATTCGTCACTTAATTCAATTGAAACTCTCATCCATGCTTTTCCAGAAACTTCCTAAGATAGTTACATTCAATGAAGGTGTGAACCATTGTTTTAGCTTATTACATGAAACCTGTGTATTTGCTAAACCTGCTTGTGAGAAAGAATCTGCATTTTATAATCCTGCTCTTTGCAGCTGCTATTAAGCTTTTATGGGATCTTTCCCTGCAGCCTCTCAGATTTCTCTCAGACCAGATATTGCCAGACTTCCATATTTCAAATTACACATTTTTCTGTATTTTCAAGAACAAGTGAAAACAGATAAGTCCCCTGGGCCAGATGGGATCTATCCTAGGATTCTCTGGGAAGCTAGGAGGGAGATTGCTGAGCCTTTGGCTTTGATCTTTAAGTCATCTTTGTCTACAGGAATAGTGCCAGAAGACTGGAGGACAGCAAATGTTTGTTTTTTAAAATATTTTTTATTCAAATTTTAACAACAACAAATTTTCTCCCAACAATAAAGTAAACAAGGTGTAGAAATAAACAGAAAGAGAAATCCCCCCCAGTACAACGCAATAAATTAATAACTTAATAACAATACAAAAAAGAAGAAAATAGCAAACACGCCGTCACAAAAACAAATCCCCTTAACAGACCCCGAACCCACCCCCCCCCCCCCTCCCCCCACCCCCGGGTTGCTGCTGAAATTGACCACCCTCTAACCCTCCGCCAGAAAATCGAGAAAGGGCTGCCACCGCCGGAAGAACCCTTGTACCGACCCCCTTAGGGCAAACTTAACCTTCTCCAGCCTGATTAACCTGGCCATTGATCCAGGCCTCCGGGCTAGGTGGCTTCGCGTCCCTCCACTGTAAGAGAATCCTACGCCGGACTACTAGAGACGCAAAGGCCAGGGCACCGGCCTCTCTCGCCTCCTGCACTCCCGGCTCCGATGCTACCCCAAAGATCGCGAGCCCCCAGCCCGGCTCCACCCCTTTCCAAAACCCCTCCAATGCCGGACATGCCCAGAACATGTGGGTGTGGTTTGCCGGGCCTCCCGAACACCTCCCACACCTGTCCTCTCCCCCAAAGAACTGTCTCATCCTGGCCCCAGTCATGTGCGCCCTATGCAGCACCTTCAGCTGAATTAAGCTGAGCCGTGCGCAAGAAGAGGACGAGTTCACTCTCCCCAGGGCATCTTCCCACGTCCCATCTTCGATCTCTTCCCCTAGCTCCTCCTCCCACTTCGCTTTCAGCTCTTCCACCGAGGCCTCCTCCTCTTCCTGCATTATCTGATAAATTGCCAAGATCCTACCCTCACCGACCCACATCCCCGAGAGCACCCTATCCTGCACCCCCCCTAGGCAGCAGCAGCGGGAACTCCGCCACCTTCCGCTTAACAAACGCCCTAATCTGCATATACCTGAAAGTATTCCCGGGGGGAGGCCCCACTTCCCCTCCAACTCCTCTAAAGTTGCAAACTTCCCATCGAGGAAAAGGTCCCCCATCCGCCTGATGCCTGCCCTATGCAAACTAAGAAACCCACCATCTATTCTCCCTGGTACAAACCGGTGATTGTCCCGTAACGGGGCCCAGACTGAGGCCTTCACTTCCCCCCTATGCCACCTCTACTGCCCCCAAATTTTGAGGGACGCCACCACTACCGGACTCATGGAATATCTTGCCGGGGGAGTGGGAGCGGGGCTGTCACCAGTGCCTCCAAACTCGTACCCACACAGAACGCCACCTCCAGCCTCTTCCATGCGGCACCCTCCCCCTCCATCACCCACCTGCGAATCATTGCCATGTTCGCAGCCCAGTAATACCCACACAGGTTGGGCAACGCCAAATCACCTACTTCCCTTCTGCGCTCCAGTAATACCCTCCTCACTCTCGGGGTCTTCCGCTCCCACACGAATCCCAGAATAATCTTATTAACCCTCTTTAAAAAAGCCTTCAGAATCAATATGGGGAGGCACTGGAAAAGAAACAAAAACCTCAGGAGCACCGTCATCTTAACTGACTGGACCCTGCCCGCCAAAGAAAGTAGCAGCGTGTCCCACCTCCTGAACTCCTCCTCCATCTGTTCCACCAGCCTCGAAAAGTTTAGCCTATGCAGGGCCCCCCAGCTCCTAGCTATCTGGACCCCAAGATATCTAAAGCTCATCTCCACCCTCTTCAACGGGAGCTCCCCTATCTCCCTCTCCTGGTCCCCCAGGTGCAACACAAACAGCTCACTCTTCCCCACGTTGAGCTTGTAGCCCGAAAAGTCCCCAAACTCCCCAAGTATCTTCAACACCTCTGGCATCCCCCCCCCCCCCCCCCCCCCCCCCCCCCCCCCCCCGCCGGATCCGTGATGTATAACAGTAAATCATCTGCGTACAGCAACAACCAGTGCTCCCACCGCCCATCCGCACAATCCCCCTCCAGTTCTTTGAATCCCTCAGCGCCATAGCCAAGGGCTCAATCGCTAACGCGAAGAGCAGGGGAGACAAGGGGCACCCCTGTCTCGACCCCCGGGAAAGCCGAAAGTCCTCTGACCTCCTCCCATTCATCACCACACTCGCTACCGGGGAGCTATACAGGAGCCTCACCCAGCTGATGAATCCCTCACCAAACCCAAACCACCTCAGCACTTCCCACAGGTAGCTCCACTCCACCCTGCCAAAAGCTTTCTCCGCATCCATCGATGCTACTACTTCCGCCTCCCAGCCGCCGACGCCATCATCATAACATTAAGAAGCCGCCGTACGTTGGCATTCAGCTGCCTCCCCTTCACAAACCCCGTTTGGTCCTCATGGATAACCATCGGGGCCACATCTTCCACCCTTCTGGACAGTACCTTAGCCAACAACTTTGCGTCCACATTGAGGAGCGAAATCGGCCTGTAAGACCCACACTGGAGGGGGTCCTTATCCCGCTTCAGGATCAGTGAGATTATTGCTCTAGACAGCGTCGGGGGAAAAGCCCCTCCCCTCCCTCGCCTCATTCAGGGTCCTCACAAGCAGCGGGCAAAGCAGATCTGAAAACTTCTTATAAAACTCCACCGGGAACCCATCAGGCCCCGGCGCTTTCCCGGTCTGCATGCTCCCCAGCGCCTCCATCAGCTCCTCCAACTCGATTGGGGCCCCCATACCCTCCACCCGCTCATCCTCTACTCTTGGGAACTCCAGCCTATCCAGAAAGTGGTCCATCCCGCCCACCTCCCTAGGGGGCACCGCCCAGTACAGCCCCTCGTAAAAGGATCTGAACATCCCATTGATGCCACCTTGCCACCCCGCACCAGGTTCCCTCCTGCATCTGTGACTCCACCTATCTCTCTCGCTGCCTCCCGCTTCCGGAGCTGGTGAGCCAACATCCGACTTGCCTTCTCCCCATACTCATATACCGCCCCCTGCGCCCTCCTTCACTGCGCCTCTGCCTTCCGGGTGGTATGTCGAACTCCACTTGGAGACTGCGACGCTTCCTCAAAAGCCCCTCCTCCGGGACATCCGCATACCTCCTATCCACCCTTACCATTTCCTCCACCAGCTTCTCCCTCTCGACCCTCTCCCTGTGCGCCTGAATGGATATCAGCTCCCCTCTAACTACTGCCTTCAGCGCTTCCCAAACCACCCCACCTTGCACCTCCCCGTTATCGTTGGCTTCCAAATACCCCTCTATACCCCTACGGACCCCCCCCCCCCCCCCCCCAACATACTTCCTCCTCTGCCAGAAGCCCCACATCTAACCTCCACAGCAGGCGCTGATCCTTCCCCTCCCCCAGCTCCAGGTCCACCAAATGCGGAGCATGGTCAGATATGGTTATCACCGAATACTCCGCCCCCACCACTCTCGGGATTAGCGCCCTGCTGAGAACAAAAAAGTCAATCCGGGAATAAGCCTTGTGGACATGGGAGAAAAAGGAGAACTCCCTACCTCCCGGCTTCAAAAACCACCAAGGGTCTACCCCTCCCATCTGATCCATGAACCCCCTCAGTACCGAGGCCGCCGTCAACCTCTTACCCATCCTAGACTTTGAACGATCCAGAGCCGGATCCAACACCGTACTAAAGTCCCCTCCCCAGATCAAACCCCCCGTCTCCAGGTCCGGGATCCGGCTCAACATTCGCCGCATGAAGCCCGCATCGTCCCAGTTGGGGGCGTACACATTGACCATAACCACCCGCTCCCCCGAAGTCTACCACTCACCATTACGTATCTACCTCCACTGTCCGCCACCACACTCGATGCAACAAATGACAAGCTCTTCCCGACTAAGATCGCCACCCCTCGATTCTTCGCATCGAGCCCCGAGTGAAACACCTCCCCCACCCAGCCTCTTCTCAGCCTCACCTGATCCGCCACCTTAAGGTGCGTCTCCTGGAGCATGGCCATGTCCGCTCCCAGCCCCTTCAAATGCGCCAAGACCCGGGAACGCTTCACCGGTCCATTCAGCCCCCTCACGTTCCATGTGTCCAGCTGAATCTGGGGAGGGTCTTCCCCCTCCCTCTGCGCCGGTCAGCCATAGCTCTCCCACGGCTCACCACGTGCCCGGAGAACCCCCCAGGCCCGTTCCCCACGGTGGCAGACCACCCCCCAACCTGCCCCTTCACCAGCCGTTCCCCCACGGCCCCTGCAGCAGCAACCCGGTACCCCCCCCCCCCCCCCCCCAGCTAGGGCCCCCCCAAGCTGCGTAACCCCTACCATTGTACTTCAGTAAGTCAGCCGACTCCTGCTGACCCCGGCTGCTTCCGCCATCCCGACGACCCCCCCCCCCCCCGATGCAACACAACCACCATTCCCCCCTCCCTTTGCCGGCCCCGCCCCCTACTCCTCCAGTGCGGGAAGAAAGCCCGCGCTTCCATCCCAAACCCCACCCCCCCCGACCCAACACGCGGGAAAAGACAGGCACATGACCCAGCGGGACCGCGAACAGCTCCCCAACCCTCCACCGGTGAAAAAACGAAAAAGCACCCAAATAAATAAATAACAACCCCAAAAAGCGAAAAAGCAGAACAGCAAAAAGGCAACATCAAACACAGCCAATGAAAACGAAAGCTAAAGGATACCAAGGAGGACAGAGCCTCCGGACTATGTACATCATTCCCCAGCCCCCCCCAGCACCCCCCCCCCCCCCCCCCCCCCCCCCCCCAGTCCTCAGTTCGAGTCCAACTTCTCTGCCTGGACGAAAGCCCAGGCCTCCCCCAGAGAGTCAAAGTAGAGCTGGCGGTCCTTGTAAGTGACCCAGAGGCGAGCCGGTTGTAACAGGCCAAACTTCACCCCCTTCCTGTGAAGCGCTCCCTTCGCCCGATTGAAACCAGCCCTGCTCTTCGCCACCTCCGCGCTCCAGTCCTGATAGATCCTGATCTCCGCATTCTCCCACTTGCTGCTCCTTTCCTTCTTCGCCCATCTCAGCACGCACTCATGGTCAACGAAGCGGTGAAAGCGGACCAGCACCGCACTAGGCGGCTCGTTCGGCCTGGGCTTCCTCAAAAGCACTCGATGGGCCCCCTCCAGCTCCAAGGGTCCTTGGAACGACCCCGCGCCCATTAACGAGTTCAGCATCACAACCATGTAGGGCGCCAAATCCGAACCTTCCAGCCCCTCCGGGAGGCCCAGAATACGCAGTTTCTTCCGACGGGAGCGGTTCTCCATCTCCTGCATCCTTGCCAGCCATTTCTTGTGAAGCACCTCGTGCGACTCCACCTTCACTGCCAGGCCCAGGAGTTTGTCCTCGCTTTCTGAGGCCTTTTGCTGTGGCTCTCGGATCTCCGCACCTTGAGCCGTCTGAGTCGCCATGAGCTTGTCCACCGAGGCCTTAAACGGTTCCAGGATCTCAGCCTTCAGCTCTCTGAAGCAGCTCCTGCGCCCACTACTGCCACGCTGGCGGTTCCCCGCCCGCCGCCATCTTGTTTTTCCTGCCTCGCACCTTTCTCTGCTCGAAAGCCGATTTTTTGACCGCTCCGCTCCTGGTCCAGTCCATCCACCGGCAGATAAGCACAGTGGATGTGTTCCCACCCGGGGAAAAGTCCATCCAGCACCGCTGCGGGCCCTTAAAAGAGCCCCAAAGACCAAAGTAGCAGGAGCTACCGAACGTGCAGCTTAGCTCCGCATCACCAGAACCGGAAGTCTCGAGGACAGCAAATGTCCCGTTGTTCAAGAAGGGGAGTAGAGACAACCCCGGTAACTATAGACCAGTGAGCCTTACTTCTGTTGTGGGCAAAGTCTTGGAAAGGTTTATAAGAGATAGGATGTATAATCATCTGGAAAGGAATAATTTGATTAGCGATAGTCAACACGGTTTTGTGAAGGGTAGGTCGTGCCTCACAAACCTTACTGAGTTCTTTGAGAAGGTAACCAAACAGGTGGACGAGGGTAAAGCAGTTGATGTGGTGCATATGGATTTCAGTAAAGCGTTTGATAAGATTCCCCACGGTAAGCTATTGCAGAAAATACGGAGGCATGGGATTAAGGGTGATTTAACAGTTTGGATCAGAAATTGGCTAGCTGGAAGAAGACAAAGGGTGGTGGTTGATGGGAAATGTTCAGACTGGAGTCCAGTTATGAGTGGTGTACCACAAGGATCAGTTTTGGGGCCATTGAATCATAGAATTTACAGTGCAGAAGGAAGCCATTCAGCCCATCGAGTCTGCACCGGCTCTTGGAAAGAGCAGCCTACCCAAGGTCAACAACTCCACCCTATCCCCATAACCCAGTAACCCCACCCAACACTCAGGGCAATTTTGGACACTAAGGACAATTTATCATGGCCAATCCACCTAACCTGCACATCTTTGGACTGTAGGAGGAAACCGGAGCACCCAGAGGAAACCCACGCACACACGAGGAGGATGTGCAGACACCGCACAGACAGTGACCCAAGGCCGGAATTGAACCTGGGACCCTGGAGCTGTGAAGCGATTGTGCTACCCACAATGCTACCGTGCTGTTTGTCATTTTTATAAATGACCTGGAGGAGGGCGTAGAAGGATGTGTTAGTAAATTTGCAGATGACACTAAAGTCGGTGGAGTTGTGGATAGTGAGGAAGGATGTTACAAGTTACAGAGGGACATAGATAAGCTGCAGAGCTGGGCTGAGAGGTGGCAAATGGAGTTTAATGCAGAAAAGTGTGAGGTGATTCATTTTGGAAGGAATAACAGGAAGACAGAGTACTGGGCTAATGAGAAGATTCTTGGTAGTGTGGATGAGCAGAGAGATCTCGGTGTCCGTGTACAGAGTTCCCTGAAAGTTGCCACCCAGGTTTAGAGGGTTGTTAAGAAGGTGTACGGTGTGTTCGCTTTTATTGGTTTCGGAGCCATGAGGTCATGTTGCAGCTGTACAAAACTCTGGTGCAGCCGCATTTGGAGTATTGCGTGCAATTCTGGTCGCCGCATTATAGGAAGGATGTGGAAGCATTGGAAAGGGTGCAGAGGAGATTTACCAGAATGTTGGCTGGTATGGAAGGAAGATCTTATGAGGGAAGGCTGAGGGACTTGAGGCTGTTTTTGTTAGAGAGAAGAAGGTTAAGAGGTGACTTAATTGAGGCATACAAGATGATCAGAGGATTAGATAGGGTGGACATCGAGAGCCTTTTTCCTCAGATGGTGATGTCTAGCGCAAGGGGACATAGCTTTAAATTGAGGGGAGATAGATACAGGACAGATGTCAGAGGTAGGTTCTTTACTCAGAGAGTAGTAAGGGCGTGGAATGCCCTGCCTGCAACAGTAGTGGACTCACCAACACTAAGGGCATTCAAATGGTCATTGGACAGACATATGGATGATAAGGGAATAGTGTAGATGGGCTTTAGAGTGGTTTCACAGGTCGGTGCAACATCGAGGGCCGAAGGGCCTGTACTGCGTTGTAATGTTCTATGTTCAGTAACAATACTCACTGTGAACAGACAGTGACAATACTGACTGGGAACAGACACTGTAACAATACACCCTGTGAACAGACACAGTAACAATATACCCTATGAACAGACACAGTAACAATACTCACTGTGGACAGACACTGTAACAATACACCCTGTGGACAGACACTGTAACAATACACCCTGTGAACAGACACAGTAACAATACACCCTATGAACAGACACAGTAACATTACTCCCTGTGAACAGACACAGCAACAATACTCACTGTGAACAGACACAGTAACAATACTCACTGTGAACAGACACAGTAACAATACACCCTGTGAACAGACACAGTAACAATACTCGCTGTGGACAGACACAGTAACAATACACCCTGTGAACAGACACAGTAACAATACTCACTGTGGACAGACACAGTAACAATACACCCTGTGAACAGACACAGTAACAATACTCACTGTGGACAGACACAGTAACAATACTCACTGTGAACAGACACTGTAACAATACACCCTGTGAACAGACACTGTAACAATACTCGCTGTGAACAGACACAGTAACATTACTCCCTGTGAACAGACAGTGACAATACTGACTGGGAAAAGTCACTAACAATACTCGCTGTGAACAGACACAGTAACAATACTCCCTGTGAACAAACACAGTAACAATACTCCCTGTGAACAGACACAGTAACAATACACCCTGTTAACCGACGCAGTAACAATACTCCCTGTGAATAGACAGTGACAATACTGACTGGGAACAGACACTGTAACAATACACCCTGTGGACAGACACAGTAACAATACTCGCTGTGAACAGACACAGCAACAATACTCACTGTGAACAGACACAGCAACAATACTCACTGTGAACAGACACAGTAACAATACTCACTGTGGACAGACACAGCAACAATACTCACTGTGGACAGACACAGTAACAATACTCACTGTGGACAGACACAGCAACAATACTCACTGTGGACAGACACAGCAACAATACTCACTGTGGACAGACACAGTAACAATACTCACTGTGGACAGACACAGCAACAATACTCACTGTGGACAGACACAGTAACAATTCTCACTGTGGACAGACACAGTAACAATACTCACTGTGGACAGACACAGTAACAATACTCACTGTGGACAGACACAGTAACAATACTCACTGTGGACAGACACAGTAACAATACTCACTGTGGACAGACACAGTAACAATTCTCACTGTGAACAGACACAGCAACAATACTCCCTATGAACAGACATAGTAACAATTCTCACTGTGAACAGACACAGTAACAAACACAGTGAACAGACACTGAACAAGCACAAAATTGCGGTACCCTTAATACACGCAGCTCGAATTTCCTGTTTGATGACATCCCCATCTATAATAAGACACAGTAACAATACTCACTGTGGACAGACACAGTAACAATACTCACTGTGGAGACACATCAACAATACTCACTGTGGACAGACACAGCAACAATAGTCACTGTGGACAGACACAGTAACAATACTCACTGTGGAGACACATCAACAATACTCACTGTGGACAGACACAGTCACAATAGTCACTGTGGACAGAGACAGTAACAATAGTCAGTGTAAAGAGACACAGTAGCAATACTCATAAGAACATAAGAACTAGGAGCAGTAGGCCATCTGGCCCCTCGAGCCTGCTCCGCCATTCAATGAGATCATGGCTGATCTTTTGTGGACTCAGCTCCACTTTCCGGCCTGAACACCATAACACTTAATCCCTTTATTCTTCAAAAAACTATCTATCTTTACCTTAAAAACATGTAATGAAGGAGCCTCAACTACTTCACTGGACAAGGAATTCCATAGATTCACAACCCTTTGGGTGAAGATGTTCCTCCTAAACTCAGTCCTAAATCTACTTTCCCTTATTTTGAGGCTATGTCCCCTAGTTCTGCTTTCACCCGCCAGTGGAAACAACCTGCCCGCGTCTATCCTATCTATTCCCTTCATAATTTTAAATGTTTCTATAAGATCCCCCCTCATCCTTCTAAATTCCAACGAGTACAGTCCCAGTCTACTCAACCTCTCTTCATAATCCAACCCCTTCAGCTCTGGGATTAACCTAGTGAATCTCCTCTGCACACCCTCCAGTGCCAGTATGTCTTTTCTCAAGTAAGGAGACCAAAACTGAACACAATACTCCAGGTGTGGCCTCACTAACACCTTATACAATTGCAACATAACCTCCCTAGTCTTAAATACTCACCGTGAATAGACACAGTAAGAACACTCACTGTGAATAGACACAGTAAGAACACTCACTGTGAATAGACACAGTAATCATCTTTATTAGTGTCACAAGTAGGCTTACATTAACACTGCAATGAATTTACTGTGAAAAGCCCCGAGTCGCCACATTCCGGCGCCTTTTCGGGCACACTGAGGGAGAATTTAGAATGCCCAATTCACCTAACAGCACGTCTTTCGGGACTTGTGGGAGGAAACTGGAGCACCCGGAGGAAACCCACGCAGACACAAGGAGAACGTGCAGACTCTGCACATTAACCTAGCCAGGAATCCAATCTGGGACTCTACGCTGTTAAGTCATAGTGCTAACCACTATGCTACTGTGCTGCCCAATATTCATTGTGATAAACACAGTAACAATACTCGTTGTCGGGTAGTTCCGGATTGCAATGTCACTGGAAGTGCAGCAGAATATCGAAGACTATTTCCTTTGCTCTGGGCCAAAAATACACCTGTCGAGTAGTCGAACCCCCACAGGATTTCATCCTAAATTTCTTTAATGTTATGGGCAAATAATATTTATTCATTTTCTCCAGCTGTAAATGATCGACTCTCTCTCAGCGAACAAGAAAAAAGAACGGCGAAACTGAAACTGGAGGAGAAAAGCGATCTATCAGACAACTAAAAGAATCTTGAGGGAAAGTAAATCACTTTCTCAGAGAAGGTGATGGATGAATTAGCTTCCACGGAGTCTCTCCTTAATGGTAACTACAGCTGGGCTTTGTCTGTGCTTCTGTGAGATTATATCATGAACCAGATCACCCTGTGTGAATGCAGATTACTGAATAGAAATTAAAATCAGTTGAAATGTTTTACAATTCATAATCACAAATCAACAGAATTCAAATTATTCTCTTGGGATGGGATTATATTAATAAAGTGCTGTTGTTTCTAATGTGTATTATTGTTCCTTTAATCAAGTTCACTTCCAGGTCAGATTGTGTCTGAAGATGCTTCTGTGAAGGGCAAAATTCTGTAAATATTTGTTCACATTAAACACCTTTTACCACCTGTCTCGGTGCTCTGCCGGATGGGTCTGGGGGGTGGCTGGCCAGAGAGAGGGTGTGGGAAGGAAATGGGCAGACTTTGGATGTGGGTGGGCTCCCCCGCCCCTTCCCCATCAGCCACGATGCCGGTTTCACGATTTTTAAAAGCATAAGTGAACCGCGCCATAGGGAATTCGGCCCATCGGAGGAAGAGAATCGTGGAGGCCACGGAGAATCGCCGGGCCTGCTAATGACATGCAAACGGTGTTTACTGTATGTGCGTTCTGGCATACACCAAAACTGTTGTCAGGGTGGCAGAGAATTGTGATTTGGCGTGAAATCGGCACCTGCCGCGATTTTGGCGTCTGAACCGATTCTCTGCCCAATCGCGTTTCTCGATTCCGGTGTCAACTAACGGCGAATCCCACCCATGATCGCTGGCTATTGCCCCACTCACCAGAGGGAATGGTTTCTCTCTATCAAACCCTCATCATTTTGAAAACCTCTGTTCAGTTGCTTGTTGATCTTCTCTGTTCCAAGCAGAACAGTCTGCACTTTTTGGAACTCCCTCACCAGAGTAAATCTCCACTGTATCTAAAGCCTCGACTTCTTCAATTTATCAAGCTCCATCTAATCTCTTTGCCTTTACGTTCTATTCCAATCTTCATAAACACAAGTAACCCACGTGCTTTTTTTAAAACCACCTGACCGGCTCACGGTGCCACCTTGAAGGATTTGTGCAAAAACAACCCTTTCCAAAATCATACATTTTTGATAAGCTGGCTTTCCAAGTTCACCAGTCTGCCGATGACATCCTAAAGTTTATAACGAGCATCATCCACCAAGTTTTGTATCATCTTCAAAGATTATAATGCTGCTCCTTATACCCAAGTCTAAGTAGTGGATCCAAAACTGACGGTGAGGGAACACCATTGCAAACCACCTCCCACTCTGAAAAAAGTCTGTTCCTCCTGTCACTCAGCCAGATGTGTTTTAATTCCGCCACACTCGCAGTAATTCCATCTTCCTAATTACGTGTCGACTGGCACTTTGTCAAATGCTTCAAAAATTCGATATGCATTTACCACACCAGCTGAAACAACCTTCGCTGTAATTAACACGCTCTGTTTGCTCAACGAATTCAGCCAAGTTAGTCAGATAGCGCTCTGGAGATTATCATTGACTAGAAACTGAACTGGCCGTACCATATAAATATGGTGGCTCCAAGAGCAGGTCTGACACTTGGAATTCTGTGACAAGTAACTCACCTGACTCCACAAAGCCTGTTGACCATCAATAAGGCACAAGTCAGGAGTATGATGGAATATTCTACATTTGCCTGGATAAGTGCAGCTCCAACTACACACAAGAAGCTACACATCCAGGACAAAGTAGGCTGCTTGATCGTCACCCTCATACACCAGCATTCCCTCCCTCCGCAGTCCATGCACACTGGCAGCAGTGTGTACCGCCCACAAGTCCATGCACACTGGCAGCAGTGTGTACCGCCCACAAGTCCATGCACACTGGTAGCAGTGTGTATCAACCACAAGCCCATGCACACTGGTAGCAGTGTGTACCACCCACAAGCCCATGCACACTGGTAGCAGTGTGTACCACCCACAAGTCCATGCACACTGGCAGCAGTGTGTACCGCCCACAAGTCCATGCACACTGGCAGCAGTGTGTATCAACCACAAGCCCATGCACACTGGTAGCAGTGTGTACCACCCACAAGCCCATGCACACTGGTAGCAGTGTGTATCAACCACAAGCCCATGCACACTGGCAGCAGTGTGTATCAACCACAAGCCCATGCACACTGGCAGCAGTGTGTACCGCCCACAAGCCCATGCACACTGGCAGCAGTGTGTATCGCCCACAAGACGCATTGAAAAAACTCACCGAGACTCCTTCCACATCACCTTTCAAAACTCTCAATCACTACCACCTTGAAGGTCAGGAGCTGCAGATACATGGGGAACAACCCTGACTTGGGGCTAAATCACCATTCCTTCACTGTCGCCGTGTCAAAATCCTAGAACTCCCTACCAGCACCTCAACCACGGGGGTTGCAGCGGTTCAAGAAAGCAGCTCACCGTTGCAAGTACGATTAGGGATGGGCCTTACCAGCAACACGCAAATCCCACAAAACAGATTTTCCTTCAACAAGTACACACTGTTTCACTTTGATGAAGTACAGGATTTATTGCCCATCCCTCATCACTGGAGTAAGTGGTGCTGTGGTGGAGTTACTGCACCCACTATGCAGAGTGGTCGGGAGTTCAATGATTTGTGACCAAGCAACATTAAATGAAATGCGATATTGCTCTAAGTCAGGATAATGCTGGTCTTGGGAGAGGACACTGCAGGCAGTGGTGTTTACCATTTACTGCTGCTCTTCTTTTCAGCTTTGAGAGATCCTGGGTTCAGAAAGTTCTGTTGAAGGAACCTTGGCGAGTTGCTGCAGAGCATCTTGTGTGATAGGTATCGCTGTCTTTCTGTATTAGTGGTGGAGGAACTGAATTTTAAAGGTGTTCAATGGGGCATCAATGAATGGAGCTGCACTCACAAGTGGGATGTATTCCATCACACTCCTGACTTGTAGATGGTGGAAAGGCTTTGGGAATATAGATGTTGGGCAGCACGGTAGCACAAATGGATAGCACTGTGGCTTCAGTGCCAGGGTCCCAGGTTCGATTCCCCGCTGGGTCACTGTCTGTGCAGAGTCTGCACGTTCTCCCTGTGTCTACGTGGGTTTCCTCCGGGTGCTCCGGTTTCCTCCCACAGTCCAAAGACGTGCAGGTTAGGTGGATTGGCTATGTTAAATTGTCCTCAGGTGACCAAAAAGGTTAGGAGGGTTTATTGGGTTACGGGTATAGGGTGGTGCGTGAGCTGAAATGGGTCGGTGCAAACCTGATGGGCTGAATGGCCTCCTTCTGCACTGTATGTTCCATGTTCTATGAAAGACTTCAGAAATGTAGTTGATGGGATGGCTTTGGGAATGTAGATGATGGGATGGCTTTGGGAATGTAGATGATGGGATGGCTTTGGGAATATATATGATGGGATGGCTTTGGGAATGTAGATGACGGGATGGCTTTGGGAATGTAGATGATGGGATGGCTTTGGGAATATATATGACGGGATGGCTTTGGGAATGTAGATGATGGGATGGCTTTGGGAATGTAGATGACGGGATGGCTTTGGGAATGTAGATGACGGGATGGCTTTGGGAATGTAGATGATGGGATGGCTTTGGGAATGTAGATGACGGGATGGCTTTGGGAATATAGATGACGGGATGGCTTTGGGAATGTAGATGATGGGATGGCTTTGGGAATGTAGATGACGGGATGGCTTTGGAAATCAGGTGGTGAGTCACTTGAAGAAGAATCCCCAGTCTCTGACCTGTTCTTGTAGCCATGATTTCGATATGGCTGATCAATTGTGACCCAGGATGTTGATGGCGGGGAATTCAGCAATGGTAATGCATTATAAAGGTCAAGGCAAGATATACCATCCCTTGTTGGGGACGGTCATTGCCTGGCAGTTGCACGACAAGAATGTTACGTGCCACTATCATCCCAAGTCTGAATATTGCCCCTTGATGCAAGCTGGTGCGGAGTGCTTCAGAATCCGAGTCACTGTAAATGGTTCCACACTGATGCACTCATCAATAAATCTTCATAACTGACGTAATCATCAGTAAATCATCATAGAGTGGGTCATTGATGGCAGCTGACAATGGCTGCAACCGTATCCCAGGGCTGAGATGATTCTCTTCAAACAACCACAACAAGCCTTCCTGGTATAACCTCAATTAATGGAGAGTTTTCCTGGATTCCCATAGAGGTTAATTTGATCAGGACACCTTGATGCCACACTCGGTCAAATTCTCATTAACCTCACGTCTGAAATTAATGTTGCTCACGTTTTGGACAAAGGCTGCAATGTCGTCCGGAAGGAGCGATACTGGCAGGGTCCAAACTGAACATTGACGAGCTGGTTATTGGTGATCAAGTCGATGATCCCTTCCGTCACTTTTCTGATGATTGGGATTGGCTGAATTGGGTTTGTGTTGTTTTTGTGGGAACATCATACCTGAGCAATCTTTCACTTTGTTGAGTTGATGTCAGAGCTATAGCTGCACTGGATCAGCTTGCATTGGGTGCTACTCGCCCTGGAGCAGAGCATTATAGCTGCGATAGTGTCTGCACCCTCAGCCTCAACATCATATCGATTGAATTGGTTGGTGACTGGCGTCGGTGATGGTGGGAACCTCAGCAATACTCAGAGAATGACAGCACACCTGTATCACACAGCCCAAGGAAGGCATCGTTGATCCTCCAAAATTTAACTGGAGTCTTTGGAAATTAAAGATCTCCAGTACAATGCTGCAAGCAAAACCTCAGAGATCAAAGGTATTAAGAAAAATATTTTCTTTTGCCGTTTGAACATTTTGACTGTTGGTCAATCTGATGAAGAAGGGTTTGCCAGTTTTCCAATTGGCGGTGGGGGGTGGGGTGTAGCCACCTGGGGTGGCCACGCCCCGATTTCAAAATGTACACTTGCAAAGAGTACAGGGAAAAATGGACAGTGCTAGGAAAACAAGCAGGTGCAAGGTTTGCCTGTGGATTGGAGTTTGCAGCTCCCAGTCAGAACTGATACTACAATCCATTAGCATAGTAATGAGCTATCTCCGGGGACAAAAGAGAAACATTTAAGCAATCGGTACCAGGGCAGACTCCCCGGCGCAGGTGGAGACTAAAACAAAGGCAGGTCAACGGTCACCTAGGGCCCGCCCAGTGATCAAGCAACTACCCCTTTATTGGAAAGAATCAATACAAATGATTGGGACTTGGTCCAATTAATTGGGGCCAATTTCAGGAACCGCCCAGAAAGGCGCGAAACCCTTTGGGGCATAAAGAGGAGTTCCCAAAGACAGATCGCTCTCTTTTTCTTCACCTTCACCTTGGCCTCGGCTCTCAGCGACGAGAGACCCGCCAAGCACCAGCCAAGTAAGTCTAAGGTCAACGCACGCTACGAGATAGGCGCTCCTAGCTACTATTCTATACCAGTTCGAAGCCAGCAGCCTCAGAATTGGACAACGGCCATTGTTCCTCTGACTGAGTGGGCCACTCGAAGCTAAGTATAGGCTTTTAGTAGTAGTTGTAGTTTAGTGAGTAGAGTTTGTGCATGAGTAATAATTGACTGTGTGTGTAAATAAATGTGCATTGATTTCAAACTTACTAACTGGTGTATCGAGTCTTTGATCAGTATTCGGTTTAGAACCTTGTGATGGTATCAGAAAGATACCTGGCGACTCTTCAGCAAAGGTAATTAAAATAGAGCAAATTAAGGAAAGCATAACGAGCAACATTTACTGGCAACTCCGCCGGGACTCGACTTAGAAGTAGCCCCCCCACTCCGAGAGAACCCAAAATTTGAATTAGAAATCCAATTGGAAACAGGAAAACCACAGGTGTTTGAGCACTACTGATCAAGCCTCCAGAATTCGGAAGTGTGTTAATGCATGCTTACTAACAGGGATACAAGGTAAACCTGAGAGATTTTGTAGCATAAAACTGTCGAAAGTTTTGTAAGCCGGAAATTAGCGTAAGCCGTACCCGTATTTACATCACCGCTTTATCACCCTCTGTTCCAAATTCAGTAGAGAACCCAGAGATAGAAAAAAATGGCAATAAAGGCAATGGAACGCCTTATGAACCCACAGGAATTAGAGGTCGCAGCGACCAGCAGAGTAGGACAGTGTCCCATTTGGGAAGAGGAAATTAGGAAGTACCTCAAAGGGAAAGGATGGCCCCTTTGGAGTGAATTCTGCGCTAATGAGGAAACAGGTCCCGGGAGTATAGGACATACTTGGTGGGAGAACCTGACAGAGATCCACAAGAAGAGCTTGGGAAAAGCTCGCAAGCCGATGGTAATCGTGTCCTGTCTGGCACAATTGCGAGGCACAGAGGAGGTCGTTCGGATGCTCCGTAGAGAGATAGAGGAGAGAGATAGAACCTGTGAGGTAGACGTGAGCGAGATTTAGAAGGAGAATAAAGATTTGAAAGAGAAGTTAGCAGCAAAAGACAGAGGTGAATGATGCCAAGAGGGCACACCAGTCTTGTCTGGCGCACTTAAGTAGCTTCCAGACCCAGTATGATAAGGCCTACAAGGACACACAACGTGCGGTCTTGGTAAGACAGGAAACCAAACAGCAGGTAGAAGCATTGCAGAAAAAGTGCAATGACTTAAAAGCAGCCCTGCGAGCACTCCATGCTTCCACAACGGAACAAAGGCAGAGATCAGTAGACCACGCAAAGTGCCGGAAGCAAATTGCAGAATTGCAATCCCAAACCATCTGTTCAAAATGGATTTCAGAGCACATTCGGCCCCAACTAGACCAGGAAAACAGAATTAAATGAAACAGCCCATAGATACGTACATGGAGCATGTACACAGGAGAAACCCCAGAAAAGGAGAGCACCCCAACCTCCCATTGAACAGGCAGAACACACCCCCATGAACCCAGTAACCACAGACCGCGGCAGAAGGAGAAGCAGATTTTCTGTACACAACCCCCTTAACCGTGACCCAATTACGGGAGGAGTGTGAAAAAAGTACACCGTTCCTCCCCACTTCAGACCCCAACCAATTTTTCGCTAAAGTAAAACAGCAGGCCACCATGTATGGCCTGGACGAGCGAGAGCAGATAAATCTCATAGTTTTAAGCCTCGACCCTTCAGTCGTGGCAGCCCTTCCCGACCCACAGAATGGAGGAGGAGGCACCCTAACAGAGATGCACACAGCGATCCTTGATGCGATCGGCTACAGCAGAGGTGACCCGGTAGAAGGCCTAAATAGATGTAGGCAAAAGAAAACAGAGCAATCCACAGCGTTTGCTGGACGCTTGTAGGTTCACTTCACAGCAGTGTTTGGAGAGTTAGCCCACGCCCATTTGTCCGCAGATTACATGGCCAAGTTGTCTCGAATCCTGGTCTCCCATGCAACAGAGGCAGGACAGAGAGCTTGCGCGAATTATGACCCCTCAGATGAGGCCCACAATGAGAAATGGGTTTTGAAAAGGTTGTCCCGCGCTTGGGAGCAATCCGTTCACAGCAAAACCACATTTAATAAACCCGAGGAAGAGCAGACAGGTGCAGGCATGCAGACAGTTAAAGTGCACCAGAACCCCGCATGGATAAATGAGAGTAGGAACAGCCCACCCCAGCCCAAATCACAAGAGTGTTAAACTGTGGACAGTTAGGACACTTTACACGAGAGTGCAACACGCCACAGAAACAACAGAGTCCAACCGACAGGCACCCTAAATAGGAATAGGGCAAAGCCTATCCATAGTGTTTGCGCCCGTTCAGACATTGGAGACATGAACGGCACAGACTGACAGTGTTCGGGCTCCCCAACTTGGGTCTGCAACACCCTTTGGGATAAGTCCGGTCGACCAGTCGTAGCAGGCAAATTCAGGTCAGCCTGTGGAATTTCTTTGGGACACAGGAGGGTCCCGCACCACACTCAATTCCTCCACGATGTTCCAGAGGGACACGTGGCCCACAACAGACACCATCACCCTCAGCGGCTTTACAGGTCACTTACAACAGGGACACATCACAGCCCCTGTGGCAATACAAATCGGTAACATAACCACCAAGCATCCCATAGTGTTAGTTGATCTGCCACACCCACGCCCCCCCCCCCCCCCCCACCACAGCAGAACACATTTTAGGGATTGATTTTATGAGCTCCCACAACCTTTCCTTTGATCCAGTTAACAAATGTGTATGGAAAATGGCAAAGGCATCACGAGCCAAAGCCACGCTCACAGTAGGAGAGTATGCAAACAGGATTAGCTCAGTAGGAGACTGCTGGTTTGACCCGCAAACCATTAGTGCAGACAAACAGGTTAAGGCAGTCCTGCAAGAACACAAAGCAGCATTTGCACAGCACAAGCACGGCTGTGGCAGAATGGCTGGCTCTGTGCAGATTACAGTTCCTGACCCCAGACCCCAGAAGCAGTATGGATTTCCCCAGGAAGCAGAGGGAGAAATTTCAAAAGTTATAGATAGCCTATTAGACCCAGGCGTACTGAGATCAGTAGCCTCCACTAATAATGCCCCGATTTGGCCCATCAGGAAACCGGCTGGATCATGGCGACTGACCATTGATTACCGAGAACTGAACAAAGTCACCCCAGCAGGAGCCCCCAACATAGCCACGAGTCCCGAGACCATGCTCAAACAGGGACTCCAGTCACGATTCTTTACAGTTTTGGACATTAGTAACGGCTTTTGGTCCATTCCATTGGCTAAAGCGTGCCAGTACAAATTCGCCTTCATCTTTAAAGGACAGCAGTATACGTGGATGTGCCTTCCACAACTCCCCCTCCATTTTCTACCGACAGCTGGCAAGTGGATTAGCAAAATTTTCCTGCCCCACACTCAATTCGAGAGCTGATCAACCGAGAACTGAACAAAGTCACCCAGCAGCAGACCCCCACCATAGCCACGAGTCCCGAGACCATGCTCAAACAGGGACTCCAGTCACGATTCTTTACAGTTTTGGACATCAGTAACGGCTTTTGGTCCATTCCATTGGCTAAAGTGTGCCCGTACAAATTCGCCTTCACCTTTAAAGGACAGCAGTATACGTGGACGTGCCTTCCACAACTCCCCCTCCATTATCCACCGACAGCTGGCAAGTGGATTAGGAAAATTTCCTCGCCCCAAATGTCTGGTCCAGTATGTAGACGACCTGCTACTACAGACAGACACAAAAGCAGAGCACATTTCGCTTCTCGCAGAACTCCTAGGACTCCTAAAAGAAATTGGTTGTAAGGTAAATCCCCAAAAGGCCCAGATTTTGGATGAAAACGTGATATACTTGGGAACAGTTATCATACATGGTAAACGTGAGATCGAGCAAAAAAGAATTGACTCGATCGTCAAATTGCCCCTTCCTCACAATGTCTCAGCCCTCCGGTCATTTTTAGGACTGGTGGGCTACTTCCGAAACCACATAGATGGTTTCGCCACTAAAGCAGCCCCTATCTGACCTCCTCAAGAAGCAGGCACCTTGGGAATGGCTTCCACAGCATACAGATGCCGTGGATGCCTTAAAAAGAGCACTTAGCACATCCCCCACACTACAGGTTCCAGACCCACTTTCCCCGTACACTATCGAAGTAGCAAGCACCGACCGAACCCTTTTGGCCGTGCTCCTCCAGGAACGCCATGACCAGTTAAGACCCGTAGCATACACCTCACGAGTGTTAGACCCTGTCAAGCAAGGATTTTCTGCCTGTGAAAGGCACCTGTTCGCAGTTTTTTGGGTAGTACAGTACTTCTCATACATCACCGGACTCAACCCCATCACCATCCTCACCGAACACACCCCAACACAGCTTTTGTTGGACGGACGACTTAAAGATGCCACAGTCAGCCAAATCAGAGCAGCCCATTGGACCCTTCTTTTACAGGGATGGGACATCACAGTAAAACACACACTTTCCTTGCAGACAATTTACAGTACCCAGGCACCCCTCATGAATGTGAGATTATCTCCACACAGCACAACACAGGCCCATTCATTCCAAAGACACCTCCCAGGAAGATAGGTAGTTCACCCCAGAGACCCCAGCCCACAGACAGGTGCACACCCCTGAAAAATTATGTGGATGGCTCCTCCACAGTTTTACATGGCAAACGCATAACAGGTTGCGGCATTTATGTAGAGGGCGCGTCCCCAGAGATTTCCCTGATATTGCCAGGACACTTAGGCTTGCAGTCAGCAGAGCTGGCAGCAATCGCGTACATTGTAGACCACCCTGACTCGTTCCCCACTCCAGCAGACATCTATTCAGACAGCTTGTACGTCTGTAATAGTTTGACGGAATTCCAACCTCTGTGGGAAACAAGAGGATTTGTTTCTGCAGACAAAAAACCCCTACCATCAGCCCCATTACTCCGCCATATTCTAAAGCAGGCAAAGGATAGGAAATATGGAATTGTTAAAGTCCGCAGTCACTACCGTTCTTCCCCCCTGGTAATGTTAAAGCAGACGCCCTAGCAAAGGCAGGTTCTAGGCATGGTTATTTTTGGAACCCCCCCCCCCCGAAAGCGCCCCAGTACACGCAGTTCAGGTCTCACAGACCAACATCCAGGATTTAGCCCAGTCACAGAAACAGGACAAGAAACTCAGGGAAGTTTTAAAGGGAACCTTCCCAGCCCCCTTATGACAAGTTTAGGAATTCCATAACCACACATGATGGTGTGATTCTTAAAGACAGCATTTATGTAGTTCCACAGCAGGATAGGAACCAGCTCATTTGTCAGTTCCATGACAATCACCGACATCAGGGAACTGAACCCACTTTAGCCCACCTCAGGGGCAGTACGGTAGCATGGTGGTTAGCATCAATGCTTCACAGCTCCAGGGTCCCAGGTTCGATTCCCGGCTGGGTCACTGTCTGTGTGGAGTCTGCACGTCCTCCCTGTGTGTGCGTGGATTTCCTCCGGGTGCTCCGGTTTCCTCCCACAGTCCAAAGATGTGCGGGTTAGGTGGATTGGCCATGCTAAATTGCCCGTAGCGTCCTAAAAAATAAGGTTAATGGGGGTTGTTGGGTTACTGGTATAGGGTGGATACATGGGCTTGAGTAGGGTGATCATTGCTCGGCACAACATCGAGGGCCGAAGGGCCTGTTCTGTGCTGTACTGTTCTAATTCTAATTCTAAAAGAGACTGCTCTGCTGGTGGCCGAATTTAAAAGCCGATGTGACACACTACGTAGAAAATAGCTTAACCTGTGCCTAGAACAACCAAGACAGATACGCAAATAAGGCTCAACTTAGCCACACCCACCCCGTTAATGGCCCCATGACTAATCTCCAGATAGATTTCATCGGACCCCTACCCCATTGCAGAAATGGATATAACTATGTGTTGGTGGTCATCGACACCTTCAGAAAATGGGTAGAAGCTTTTCCATCACGCACAAATACGGCGAAAACAACGGCAAAATTCCTAACCCACCACATATTTACAAGATGGGGACACCCCCGCAGTATAGTCTGATCAAGGCTCCCATTTCACAGGACGAGTTATGAAAATAACTCTGAAGTTTCATATCGCGTACCACCCCCAGTCAAGTGGTATCGTCGAACGCATGAATAGGACACTAAAAGCTACCCTCAGGAAAATGGTTCAGCAGAATAATAGCACCTGGGATTCAGTTCTCCCATTTGCATTAATGTTTTTAAGGAACACGGTATCCATGTCCACAGGATACACCCCCCACACTCTCATGACCGGACGACCCATGAAAGGGACAGAATATTTATTAGGTTTGGATTTGACCAGCCTCGCAGTGACAGCACCTCACACACGAAAACGCTGTGCAGCAGTTAATAGAAAATGTTAAAGTGGCCCAACTCGCAGCAGCTGAGAGACTGGGAACAAGGAAGTAACAGAGCAAGGCTTGTTTCGATAAGTGCATGCCACTGAGTTTGCAATAGGGCAGCAAAAGATGCTTTCCCTTTACAACCCGAGTACATTCCTTTCACCAAAATACTCAGGTCCGTACTCCATTTCGGACAAAGTAAGCCCCTCGGTGTACAAAATCAAATATCCTAATGGAAAGTCTGCATGGTTCCACATAAACTAGCTTCAGACTCGCAGAACCACACACACCACATACTGCTCACAGCAGCAGACGACTACACCCCGCCCACAGAAGACACATTCCTACCCTTCCCCAGCCAGTCTAGCCCATCCTCGGACTCAACTTCGCCCCCAGAGACCCGATTCCACCTCTCCCCATCCCCAAACAGCAGCGACAGCACTGACGACAGCCACAGCACACCACGTTACAACTATCCCCCTGCACCAGGCCCCACTCACAGCGATTCCGAGTATGATTCAACTGATCCCTTTGAGATCACCTACATCAAAGCCCCTGACCCAGACCCACCGCCCGACGATTACGGATTGAACCCCAGTAGCTCCAACCTAGACACACGAATCTGGCACCGAGACAATTCGTACAGGCTCATCCGGAACGATGAGATGGACCCCAAGTCGCCCCATGCAGCTTTGGCAAGGTGACTCCAATCGAGAGTATGGCAGCCAGGAGAAGATGATGACATTGAGTCGGACTCCCAACAAACGAATCCCTTTGCGACTCTGTTCGCTACTGAGAACTGAGGTGTCCAGATGATGGTTAAAAAGGAACCGCTAGAGAGATACGGTGTCCTTTCTGATGGGACCTGCGCCATGTTTGTTTGTATGTGTTTGTTAAGTATTCAATGTTTAGAATTTAACCAGCTTTCACAGCCCCACGCCACCACTCCTTTAACGCCACCTGGCAGTTAATGGAACAAGTTAGTTGTTAGACAACCGCCTAGTTTGTCCGCAGAAACCGCTGAGAATTTGCCAGACACCGGTTCATAACTGCTCTTCTGATTTGACGGTAGAAGCATTACTGCAACCCCCCACGACGACCACATTCGTACCCGTTCCTGCCGGTTGCTCAGGCAGTGGAGAAACGGCACTGATCCCCGCCCTGTCTGAGATCTCCCCACCCCTCTGGTCAGCAACGCTCCGGTAGAGCACATATCATCCTACCCGGGGATTCCATCCAATTATTACCCGCCGTGGCCCATACGCATCTCATTTTGGCTTTTATTTCAAAAGATTTTTGGTTTGTTTCACGGCGACCCTTCGGTTGCTTTCCACATGCTATTTACATCCACCAACATTGGGATGGTAAATCGCACAGGCTGTGAGGGCTCGCACTGTGGCAGTATTTTTCCAGAATGTTTTGTCCAGCAATTCGGTTTTTTAAAAAAAGAGGGAGTCACAGATGGTGACCAATTATAAAGGGTAATTGGCATAGAGGACACAGATAAACACACGAGATCTTAAGCAAGATAACAGATATTATACTTGCGTTCACAGGATTCCAGAAGCCCGAAGAATTCCAGAAGAGAAAAGAAAAGAGAAGGAAAGATGAAGACGACCTCCATCGTTGTTACATGGATACTATCAGGATCCCTTCGGTTGCGCGCGGACCCTAACCCCCTCACCCCCACTCCACAGGCCGTCAATGATTAACTCCCCACAGTACACAGAGCCCAGTAACAGTCAACAGTACCCCGACCTGGTGTGATAAGATTATCACTTGGTATTCACTCTCATGTCGTCGAAGCACTTTTAGCACTGGCGATGCTTTGCAGTGTCGTGCAGACCATTAGAATGAGGAAATGGCGAAGGAGAGCCTTCCACTCTCTTTTGTCCCCGGAGATAGCTCATTACTATGCTAATGGCTTGTAGTATCAGTTCTGACTGGGAGCTGCAAGTTCCAATCCACAGGCAAACCTTGTTTACAGAATTAGATCCCCTATCTTCGGTTTCCACCAGACCCCCGAACCCCTTGACATGGATTAAAGTGCATCCGTTTTTTTTGTTTTGTGTGTGTTCGTGTGTTTCAATAAAGGAATGTGATCACGGTGTTTGACTGCCAAGCCAGAGAAATTTGTATGCTGCTATTTTGTACAGTTTAAAAAGTTAGGATATTTGTGAATTGTTTGTTTGAGGATAGTTTATTAAGAATAGTTAGAGGTTCCAGTTTTTTTATTTTGTAATGCATGCCTTGATGCCATAGCGCCCCATAGAGTTTTTGATGATGTATGTATGTAAAAATTGTTTAGGTAAAATTATGTTGCATAGTTTAGGTCAGTGTAGAGCCTACGCATGGGTGCCCGGCCTGGTCAGAGAATGAAGACATCGCAGTAATGTGATTCTTCACTCTTCACGTTGAGGATCACAAGGAGGGAGTGTAGCCACCTGGGGTGGTCACGTCCCAATTTCAAAATGGACACTTGCAAAGAGTACATGGAAAAATGGACAATGCTAGGAAAACACGCAGGTGCAAGGTTTGCCTGTGGGTTGGAACTTGCAGCTCCCAGTCAGAACTGATACTACAAGCCATTAGCATAGTAATGAGCTATCTCCGGGGACAAAAGAGAAACATTTAAGCAATCGGTATAAGAGCAGACTCCACAGCGCCAGTGGAGACTAAAACAAAGGCAGGTCAACGGTCACCTAGGACCCGCCCAGTGATCAATACAAATGATTGGGACATGGTCCAATTAATTGGGGCCAAGTTCAGGAACCGCCCAGAAGGGCGCAAAACCCTTTGGGGCATAAAGAGGAGCCCCCAAAGACAGATCGCTCTCTTCTTCTTCACCTTGGCCTCGACTCTCAGCGACGAGAGACCCGCCAAGCACCAGCCAAGTACGTCTAAGGTTAACGCACGCTATGAGATAGGCGCTCCTAGCTACTATTCTATACCAGTTCGAAGCCAGCAGCCCCAGAATCTGACAACGGCCATTGTTCCTCTGACTGAGTGGGTGCCCGAAGCTAAGTATAGGCTTTAGTAGTAGTTGTAGTTTCGTGAGTAGAGTTTGTGCATGAGTAATAGAACACAGAACAGTACAGCACAGAACAGGCCCTTCGGCCCTCAATGTTGTGCCGAGCCATGATCACCCTACTCAAACCCACGTATCCACCCCATACCCGTAACCCAACAACCCCCCCCCCCCCCCAACCTTACTTTTTAGGACACTACGGGCAATTTAGCATGGCCAATCCACCTAACCCACACATCTTTGGACTGTGAGAGGAAACCGGAGCACCCGGAGGAAACCCACGCACACACGGGGAGGACGTGCAGACTCCGCACAGACAGTGACCCAGCCGGGAATAAAACCTGGGACCCTGGAGCTGTGAAGCATTTATGCTAACCACCATGCTACCGTGCTGCCCTAATAATTGACTGTGTGTAAATAAATGTGCATTGATTTCAAACTTATTAACTGGTGTATCGAGTCTTTGATCAGTATTCGGTTTAGAACCTTGCGGTGGTATCAGAAAGATACCTGGTGACTCTTCAGCAAAGGTAATTAAAACAGAGCAAATTAAGGAAAGCATAACGAGCAACAGGGGGATGGGTCAAACTGAGGATTGATGCACCTGGTGGTCAATGGCATTAGGCGGGGCCATTGGGGGCGGATGGTCATGGATTGGAGCCTTCTGGAATTCACCTCACTAAAGTCAACCAGCCTACCAGGAATTCAGGGACCAATCACAGTGAGACACACCAGTCATGAGGTTTGTACAGAAGTTCTCATTTTTATACATGTTAAAAATGAATATTAACAATGAACATCAAAACAAGTATGTACAATAGTGAGGGTCAATATTTAACATTTTTCTGATAGCTTCACCTGAGCAAATAGCCAAATAGCCAGGCAACTGCGCTCTCCAACTAACCTGGGACATGGACAAGATCTGGGTTTTGGCGACTAAATCAACTGAGTTAAGTCTGAAGCTGAAAATTAACATGAAGCAATTAAATAATCAAATGTAAAACTGTACACTTAACACAACGGGTCAGTGGTGGAGATTGCAGCCAGCACACATTTCTGTTTGAAACAAAAAAGGAACTGGGTGCAGGTCTGTATTTGTTAGGAGGCTATTAACAAGGTAAATTCCGCCAGGAACACCTCCCAGTGTGTAACTCAGTGCATCCCATTCACCGCATTCCCAATTTTCTGCTGCCTCCCTTGACTGTAAAACATATTGATACATACCACAAGAACAATTGAATTAATAGCCACTCTCTCCCTATAAAAAGGATATCAAATGTCTTTGATTGGTCAAAGTTTAAATTATAAACATGAGTCATGAAATCAACCTTAAGTTATGGAGTGAGACACACGATCATTGAATTGACCTTCAGATAACAGAAATGGATTGGATGTGGTGTAGCCACAATTCAGTGCTGCGTTCACCGTTGTTTTCTCCAAGGCCAGTATTTTCAGAGCATTGGTAGAGACCCAGAACAACCCAAACCACTTGACAGCCAGTGAGGTTCTTTTGAAATCCAATCACTATTGCAATGTCAGGAACATGGACTAGTAAAAGTTTGGCAGACATGGCAAACCTGGGAGGGGGGGGGGGGGGGGAAGGCAGGACCTTAGTTTAATATCTCACCCAAAAGCTGGCCCCTTGCGCCAGGCAGCACTCCCTCAGTCCCGGGCTGGAGCATCAGCCTGGACTATGTGCTCGTAATGGGATTCAAACCCAAAACCTTTCTGTTTGCGAGGCAAGGAGTACAATACGCTGAGCCACAGCTGAAAGCTATCGATGAAAGTTCTTTGTATAGATGACTATTTGGATGCGATCATAGAAAATCAGCTCAAAATTTTCAGATACAGTACACAAGTCGGAGACTTGATAAAAACCGTGAGGTAGGCTGCGGAAAAACTTCAGGAAGACATGGACAGGTTAGTGGAATGGACAGAATATAATTGCATAAGTATGGATGAATATACTTTAAGGGAGTAAAAGTATGGAATAGGAAGTGAAAACGCAATAGAATGACTTTGCAGATGAGAGATGCAGATGTACAAATGCAGAAAGCACTGAAAGTGATAACGCTGATAGACCAGTCTGAACAGCAGGCAATAGAATTTTTGGCTTCAAAATGAGTGGCATAGAGTACAGCAGTGTCATGATTACACACTACTTGAATTTACAGTGCAGGAGGCCATTCGGCCCATCGAGTCTACACCGGCCCTTGAAAAGAGCATCCTGCATAAACGCACACAGCCACCCTATCTCCGTAACTCAGTAACCCCACCTTTTTGGACACCAAGGGCAATTTAGCACAGCCAATCCACCTAACCTTCACATCTGTGGACTGTGGGAGGAAACCGGAACACCCGGAGGAAACCCACGCAGACACGGGGTGAACGTGCAGACTCCGCGCAGACAGTGACCCAAACCGGGAATCAAACCTGGGACCCTGGAAGTGAAGTAACAGTGCGAACCACTGTACTACCGTGGTGCCCACTATTAATCCAGGAAACAATTCGGAAACTTGATTTTTTTTTTCCAAAAATAAATCTATAACTAACAAGTTACATGAGTAAAAGTGACCACAAAGTTCAGATTTCCACTCCCCCTCCCAAGCGATTTCCTCATTTGCTCAGGGAAGAAACCTTCCACCTCTAACCAGTCTGCCAATGTATGAATGGAGGCACACAAGGTGGCTGACTTAAATTGCCCTCTGAAGTACCCAAACGAGCCATTCAGCTGTACTAGAAACCCCACCACCATCTTCCAGTGGCAAATAGGGATGGCCTTGCCTACATCTCAAGAATAAATAATAATGTTCTGAAGTTAGTGATAAATTTGATAAATCACAGTTCAAGTACGGTGTTTAATTTTGGGGGCCTCCTTGAGATGGTGGGCAGTGTGATTCACGATGACAAAACACGGTGGGGGAACGATTGTGAAACGGAGAAACTTCAGATACAATACATTTTTCATTCATTTTAAAATATTACATATCATCTTTGGTTAACAAAAAGCAAAAAAAATTAAGATATCTGGGAAAAAGGCGAGTTAACCATAACTGAACGAAAGAGTGGAACGGACTCGAGGGGTTAAATGGAATACTCAGATTCCTTTATTCCTCATTCGATCATCACTGATCTACATCTTAACTAAGACCGGGTGGAGTTCTGTAAACCGCAGTGTGTCTACTTAGCAAAACAAATCAATGCCAGTTTTGACATTTTCAATTGACGCTCTACCCCAACCCAGCTCTAATTTTTGAGGATTTGATCCCTTAAATAGAATCCGTTCCCTCTACCCGTTAGCCATCTTAAATATTCAATTGAATTATTGCCTAATCTTCGATACTTAAGGTCACGCAGGCCTCGTCCACGCAATCTGTCGCCATAATCACTGATCTCCCTCGGCCACACTGAACGCTAGAACAGACTCAAAGGGCTGAATGGCCTACTCCTGTCCCTATGTCGGAACTGCAGAGGACATTGAATCCACTGTAAATTATAAAGAACGGTTTTAATAAGGTCACGGGGGACGGGGGGGAAGACAGTTTCCATTGTTTGGAACGTTAGTTGAAATGATCACAGACAGCAAGAGGGGTTCCTTGTTTGAGAGTTAATGCTAAACCTGGTGGAGAACCGGATAAATATTAGAAGTAAAGAAGATACAAGCCGAGGGGAGAGAGCAGGGAAGTGGGATTAGTTTTGGACTGTGCTACAAAACAGACTGGACAGAATGGGATTAATGGCCTCCTCCTGTACTGAGAGCTCCAAGGTTCCTGCACTATCACAAAGTGAGGAACAGACTGATGCAGTTGGTGAACATAGCTTGCATAACATAATCCATGACTGTGCAATCAGATAATACCCATTTATAAAAACAAAGTTCACACAAGAATTCTCACTCCCGAAAGGTAGCAGAAATTTGAGACATATCAACCGGGAAAAACAGTGGGTAATTTGGCAAGTAAACTCCAAACACACAAAACATTTTGTACGGATGGGAGTGAAGGTTACAAGGGAGAGCGGCACAATGGCAGAGATAAATGATCAGCTCCATTCCGGTCCTGGTGGAAATCCCGGGAACCATCCATGTCACTGATACAGATTCTGACATCCCAGCGGCATCTTGAGGAGTTTTGCTGGATGACCAAGAAGGATTGTACCAGTTTAACCTTCCCTCAGGGTATGAAATGAACTGGCTAGAATCCAGTGCAAACTGTTCATGGCCCCTTGGAAGTGGGTGACTCAATGGTATAAATAGACTTTCATCAGTGTACTTAACAACTGTTGTTTAAAAGGGAATGCTAAAGCCATCGCTATGTAGCATGCTAGATATAAAGTGAGAATTCACCAGTTAAATTATACTCGATCTGCCGAATCCCTGATTGTAAAAATGTCAGTCAGTTTTTCCCGTTTGCAGCAATACACAGGTTTACCGTTGAACTCTTGACACACAGCGCATGGACCACAGTGTAAAGTGCAAAAACAAACCCATTAAAAAAAGAAAGTATTTTTTTTGTTCCTTTCTCACTGCATCACAACCTGCACCGAGCAAAATATAGCACTCCAGGAGGCCGAGCGCTGGAACTCAGTTGGTTCTGGTGTCTAACAGGGAAGAGAACAAGTCCTTGTTGAATGCAGGGTGGAGAAAAGAAAGTCCTTTTCACCCATTCCAGCTGGTCTTGCCTTTACACCTTTAAACCAACAGAGTCTTCAGAGAGACAATCGCACAGGGGCAACCTGGCAATGAGAACAGAGTTTAATAGTCATTCCATTTCATGAGCGTAAAACACATGGTGGTTGGGCAGCGTTCAATGTTCCCTCTACGTTCTGCGGTAATTAGAATTTGCTGCATAGGAAACAAATGGGTGATCCACAAGGAACGCTCCCTTTAGGATCTGTGGACAGTGCATATTGGTACTGTCACTGGATAGATAATTCAGGGACCCAGGCCAATGCCTTGGGGACAGAGAGGAGTTCAAACCCCACCACAGCATTTAAACTCGATTAACTAATAAATTCAATTGACCAATAATTGACTTGCTCCTAATTTGTTCTTTAGTAAAAAAACCTGGAACTGAAATCTAGTCAGAGTATAGGTGGCTTGAAACTAACATCAATTGTCATAAAAAAGAGCCCATCTGGTTCACGTATGCTCTTTAAGGAAGGAAATCTGCCATCCTTACTTACTCGAACCTACATGTGACTCCAGATCCATGTGTTGACTCTTAACTGCCCTCTGAAATGGCCTAGTAAGTCAGTCTAAGAGCAATGTGAGGTTATCCATTTTGGTAAGAATAACAGCAAACGGGATTATTATTTAAACGATAAAATATTAAAGCATGCCGCTGTTCAGAGAGACTTGGGTGTGCTAGTGCATGAGTCACAGAAGGTTGGCTTACAAGTGCAACAGGTGATTAAGAAGGCAAATGGAATTTTGTCCTTCATTGTTAGAGGGATGGAGTTTAAGACTAGGGAGGTTATGCTGCAATTATATACGGTGTTAGTGAGGCCAGACCTGGAGTATTGTGTTCAGTTTTGGTCTCCTTACTTGAGAAAGGACATACTGGCGCTGGAGGGTGTGCAGAGGAGATTCACGAGGTTAATCCCAGAGCTGAAGGGGTTGGATTATGAGGAGAGGTTGAGTAGACTGGGACTGTACTCGTTGGAATTTAGAAGGATGAGGGGGGGATCTTATCGAAACATTTAAAATTATGAAGGGAATAGATAGGATAGATGCGGGCAGGTTGTTTCCACTGGCGGGTGAAAGCAGAACTAGGGGACATAGCCTCAAAATAAGGGGAAGTAGATTTAGGACTGAGTTTAGGAGGAACTTCTTCACCCAAAGGGTTGTGAATCTATGGAATTCCTTGCCCAGTGAAGCTGTTGAGGCTCCTTCATTAAATGTTTTTAAGGTAAAGATAGATCGTTTTTTGAAGAATAAAGGGATTAAGGGTTATGGTGTTCGGGCCGGAAAGTGGAGCTGAGTCCACAAAAGATCAGCCATGATCTCATTGAATGGCGGAGCAGGCTCGAGGGGCCAGATGGCCTACTCCTGCTCCTAGTTCTTATGTTCAATAAAACAGGGTGGGCCACCCAGCATCGACTCGGGTGCTCGAAATGACAACGGCACAACAGGGCATCGTCACCAGGTGTTCACCTGCACCAGGTAGACGGCAGCAGCTCACCACCCCACTTCGAGGGCAATTAGAGGTGCCAGCCTAACCAGGTCACAGATTATAGGCTGAGGCGGCGGCAGATTTAAAACAGAGGTGAGGAGGAACTACTTCTCGCAGAGAGTGGTGTCTTTGTGAAACTCACTGCCCCATAGTGCGGTGAAGCCAGAATCTTTAAATGGTTTCAAGAAGGAGACAGAAGATATATTTCTGATTACAAAACGGGTGAAAGGGATGTGGGGAACAGGCAGGGAGGTGAATTTGAAACCAGGAAGAGATCAACCATAATCTGATTGAATGGTGGAGCAGACTTGAAGGGCTGAATTGCCGACTTCTGCTCCTAATTCCCATGTTTCTATGAAGCCCACATCCCATAAAATATATATACTTCATTAAAAAAATCTTAAAATGGACTGCAGAGTGCAACAAGCTGGCCAAACACAGGAACCACATATTGGAAGGAACATTGCCAGCAACCTTAAATTAAGGAGTTGTATAAATGGAAGTTGTGGTTACAATCTCAAGGGATTGGAACACAAAAACGAGGATGTAAAATTTCAGATGTGCAGGGCCTTGGGTTCCATCTCAACTTCAGATCTGGGTACTGCAAAGTCTACACTGGCCTCGGTGGGGTCACTTTGTCGATTCACTGGATGATACCAGGGCAGTGAATAGTTTAAAAATGATGAGGAGAGATTGGACAAACGGGATTTGTATGCTGTGGAGTTTAGAGGACTGAGGGTGATCTTGTCCAGGTCAGAAGGGCTCACGAAATGATTGACTGCCGGGTTTTTGGAATTCAATCCCTCTATGGAATTTGGGAGAAGGAATTGAGGCGAACGTCCAGCACAAAGACAGCCCATTTGGGAAACCAGCCCATGAAATGAAAATCGCTAATTGTCACGAGTAGGCTTCAGATGAAGTTACTGTGAAAAGCCCCGAGTCGCCACATTCCGGCGCCTGTTCGGGGAGGCTGGTACGGGAATTGAACCGTGCTGCTGGCCTGCCTTGGTCTGCTTTAAAAGCCAGCGATTTAGCCCTGTGCTAAAGCGGCCCCATGCCGGTATTTATGCTCCACTCAGCCTTGGGGAAGTACTTTCCGCTCCCATTCTCGATGGGCTCAATCAGAAAATCCTGCGGGAGTCCCAAAACGCACCTTATGGAGCAGGATTTCCCGTAGCATTTGTCCCTACACCCCCCTCCACGACAATGACGTAATGGGAATCCCAATGTTTTATTTTCTAGATTATTAGACCATCCCTCAGCCTTCTCTTTTGAATAGAAAAGAGATCCAAGTGGTTCACCTTTTCTCAACGAGTACAATCTTGTCTTTTTGTTTCGGTATTATCCTTCCAAATTTATTTTCATTCTTGGTTTTGGTTGCTAGCTGTGACCTCTGCTGGTCAGTACTAATCGGCCAATCATTTGTCCGTGATGCACCCCTCTGTCAAAATGTTTATCAGCTTGACTTGGTACTTGGGGAATTGGGCTTCACTGTGAGCAGCGAGTGAACTGCAGGACTCGAATCCTCAGTCAGGACTGCTGAAAAGGCAGCATATGGCCAAACCCATCATACACGTGGGACTGGGCCGTACAACATCAAAAACTGGACAATCACAGGCTCAGTCTTCAGTGTGTTTGAGATAGCTGATGCCAGTAGGGTGAAAGAAGTGTTGTACCAACATTGGCTACAATCTGTCTTGGAGAAGGGAAGGGGGCAATGAAAAACAGGAGGTAGATAGAGTTCCAGCAATGGCAGTGATCATCACTCAAGAGCCCATGGGTCAAAGCAAAACAGGATCAACTTTAGTAATCATTCTTTTGGGGGGGGGGGGCGCGCAGAAAGAGAGAGGATACCAGAGGACACTCGCTCTCCATACCATAGATCCAGACGACTGAACTGGGCCAGTGTCTTCAGGTGTAAGGGCGGAAAGAAGAAACATCTGCCGATACCGGAAACATTTTGGCCGAGGGAATTGAGAATCTTTGTATGCGAAACATAATCAATATGCATGTACAGCTCACGGCACCGAGGACCCGCAGTGGTTAGCACTACTGCCTCATGGCGCTGAGGGCCCCGGGTCACTGTCCGTGTGGAGCCTGCACATTCTCCCCGTGTCAGCGTGGGTTTCACCCCCACAACCCAAAGATATGCAGCATAGGTGGATTGGCCACGCTAAATTGCCCCTTAATTGGTAAAGAATTGGGTACTCTAAATTTATATTAAAAAAAATAGAATGCTAGATTCCAAAGAAATATGGATGCTTAGTTGAAAAGTATATTAAGATTGGGATCAAGAGAGTTTTTGGCTGTGAAAGAATCAAAGGTGTGGGGATAAGGCAGGAAGGTAAAGTTACTGTAGAGGATCAACTATATTGAAAGGCAGAGAAAGCTCGAGTCTCTGTTGCTATTTATTATAATCTCAAAAGAGAGAATTTTTAAATATTACAGTCATTCTCCAAATACACAAACACAGGATGAGGAAAAACGAATCTATGTTTAAAGTACGGATTGTTATTGAAATCATCAATTTTCATAGCGTTGAGATGGTTCAGATACTTACCACAGAACCCCAATCGTATCTCTTGCTCGTTACCACCAACTCCAACAGACGGCGACAATCAGAATGAAAGCACAGGCACTGGCCCCAGTTGCACCGATCACTGTACCCAATGGTACTCTGTGAACTGCAAAACAGTCAGATATTGCTATCCCATTCACGTGTAGTTTCTGTACCCGAATCTCAGGATCATTTTCTGATCAGTACATCTAAAGTATCATCTCTTTAAGCAACCACAATGCACTCGGCTGAAGGTCAACAGCAAGGATTCTCATCCTCATTGTGAAATCCCTCCATGGTCCCCACCCCCCCTCCCTCCCCCGCACCCCCACATCTCTGTAACCTCCTCCAGCCCGACAACTCTGATCTCTGCGCTCCTCCAATTCTGGTAACTTATGCACCCCGGATTTAAATCGCTCCACCACTGGTGACCTTGTCTTCAACTGCGTGGGCACAGAGTTCAGCAACTCCCTCCCTCGCAGCCTTCTCGCTCCCCCCTCAAAACCCACCCCCATCGCCTTGACCAGGCTTTGGGTCACCGTTCTGGATATATGTCAAACGTTGCTTGACCCTGTGAATTGCCTTGGGATATTTTTGTACATTAAAGGCGCTATATAAATGCAAGTTACAAAAGAACCAGATATCCTGGAGTTCAGGTCGGGACTTAGCCCATCGCAACCTTCTCACTGCTGCTGGAATCAGGCACGTCCGTCTGTGGCCTGGCTGCGAGGTGCAGCTCCTCACGGTTGGAGAATGTCCTTCAGCCGGACAGCAGGAAAGATCATTTGATCTCATTCCTACCTCAAAGCCGATCACAAGTCAGGATCTCCGCTAACGGAGGGATCTGGGAAAACAATCGCTGATCATTTCTATTTTCTTCCTCCCAAAAGTTGCTGACATTGCTGCATCAGTCGAGGAAGTGAGGAGCAATCAATACTGCCCAAAAACAATGTAAAAGAAACAAACGGATGGATGTCGCTCCCCTGCGGAGGGAACACTCTTCAGGGAGCAGAAACTAAGCATGGAAAGATTTCTAACAAAGTTTCACAACTGCATCAATGGCCCCCACAGAAATATTTTGAAACATGGCCGTTCTCTGGCTTCTGGTTCTTTCGGACATCAATAGCAGCTCCAAGACATGTAACCATCCAATGCAACCTGAGCTTAATTCAACTTCCACTGTTTTGGAATGGGATTACAGTTAATGTTCGATATTGGTTATACTCCAGACACCTCTCATAAGAGGCTACTTATATTCAAAGCTGCCCGCTGAATAATGGCTTTCAACAGAGCCAAAATAGATGCAATTCATTCGATTAACAGAGCAGGAGGCTATTCAGCCCCTCGTGTTGTGCTAACCCTTTAGAAGAGCTGTCCAATTGGTCCCACTCTCCATATTTCTTTCCCCATTGTCCTGTGACTGCTTCCTTTTCAAGTATTTAACCAATTCACTTTGCTTCCACTGCTCATTCAGGCAGTATATTCCAGATCATCAGGACGTGTCTCTAAGTAAATGTATCTTCTCACCCCTGTCCTTGCGGTCAACTATATTACAGCTGTGAAAATTGATCCCCCAAAAAAACGCATCGATCAAAAGCCAGAATCAAATTATTCAGGCATCATTAGACAGTGCCAATGACAGTACCGCTCCACACCCCTTTACTGCACCATCACTTGCCATACTCACTCAAGATGAAAGATGACGACAATCCCTCATCCAGCTCCTGGTTCCACATCAAGCATGTGTAGTTCCCGCTGGGCCAGTTATCCATTTCCAGCGTGCTCTTCACACAGACACTGCCACCCGTGCAGTTGGTCAGCTCTGTGTGCGAGTACCTGGTCAGATTCTCCCCTAGTCCGTTTTCCCAGGACACGCTAGGAGCTGGGTACCACCCGGAGGACTCGCAGACCAGCACCACTAGGCCCAGGTCATCGGAAGGTGAATGAATGACGGGCGGCGTGCCGACAGCTGCAAAGCAAAAAGTAAACAATTTGAACGGCGTCACCAAGACAGATGGAACCTTACCTCGTTGGGTCTTCTTCTAACACCAGCACTGCGGTTGATTTGGGGTTGTCAGGGAACAACTGCTTAGGAAGCAATGACCCACTTTATGGCTGGATTCATGGAGTGGCAGTAAGGTAGGGAAGCTGAGACGAGACAGGGGTGGAGGCAGAATCTTGTTGAGGTTGAACTGCCTTCAGCAATGGCAGATTAACTGGGTTGTTGAAGTCAATATGATCTTGGGTTTCACAAGCAGGGACAAAATAAACTATGGTTAACATTTATAAAACAAAAGATCTAAGCCTCAATTCTGGTAATGTGTCCAATTCTGGCAATGGCTCTTCAGGAAGGAGGAAGATCTCAGAGAAAACGCAGAGGAAATGTATGCACTAATGAGACCAGGGATGATCGACTTGAGTTATGTGAAGATACTGGAGAGGCTGCTGCTGTCAGAGAGGATCAACGGGTTACCAAAATTATTTTGGAATAATTAATGAGATTCTGTGCCCTGTGGCAGGGTGTCAGACAACACCAATCTCAAATAATTGGCAAAGAATAAAAACAAAGATGAGGTTTTTTTTTTTAAAAATACAGGTTACCCCATCATGATCTGGAACGTACCATCTGGAAGGACAGTGGAAGCAGATTCAATGCAACCTTCAAATTGGAAAGTAGCCTATTATGGGATCTGGCCGCTGCTAGCTAGGCCCATAGAGACCTCGAAGGGGAGGAAACCTATAGGGCTATGGGGGGAAAGAACAGGGGAGTGGGGCTGATTGGATGGTTTGTCAAAGAGCTGGAACATGCGTGATGGGACAAATGCATTCCTCCAGTGCTCTACGATTCAATACACAAAAGACAATAACACTGGTGGGTGCGTCAATTCAAGTTGAATATTCTTCAGTAAAACAATTCTTTATTCTTGCAATGTTTCTAACACATGGCATCACAGGTTTGGCGGATCCTCCGGTCAAATTAAACTCCACGAGGTTTAAAACACCAGGCGGTCTGAAGCAGCAAACGAAAGGTTAATCAGTAAGAAACCATTTTTTGTTGCACTTTCCAGCGAATGTCCAGCAAAAGAAATTTTTGGTATTAAGACTTCCATTTATTGTTCAATAATGTTCTCTCGCCTAAGGTCCTGCCCTCTTAACCGTGCTCTGTAAACTGGTCTTGTGAACTTTTAAGGCCATCAGCCTTGGTCCAGGAACAATTCTCAGCTCCAAGTCAGAATACCGAGAGCCAGTGTGGAATGATCTGGACCAGAAATCTACCTTTGAACTGAAGGATTTCAAGTGCACCCAACCACTTTCAATTCACTGATAGTAAATTGTTGATCTTAACAGAGCTAAACTTTGGGCTCTAACCGTGACTTTTTTATTTATACTTCATTGGCCAGCCTGACTGCACTGCCAGCAGAGAAGGCAGGCACAGTAAGTTCCCCTCCATCACCCCTTGTAACTCTCTCCTCCTTTCCTCCCCTCTTTCCCCCAACCCCACCTCCTTCAATTTGGGAAGTAGTGTCAAGGATTTTTATAAAGGCTCTCACTTAAGGGGAATCATTTCCTGCCTTCAGTCACAGTTCGGCGGGCAACACTTCTGCTGCCCTCAAGAGTCAGAAAATACTCCGGAGACCTGAGCCCTCAAGTAGGCCCACAATCCCAGCGCAGTACTGAGGGAGTGCAACACTGTTGGAGCTGCCACCATTCAGATGAGACATTAAACATGGCCTTTGGGGTGGGTGTGAAGGGATCCTATGGCCACTATTTGTGAATGAGAGAAATTTTCCTTGGGTGTCTTGGCCAAAATCTCAACCCAACATCATACTGGTCAATATTACATTGCTGTTTGTGGGAGCTTGCTGAGTATAAACTGGCTGCTGTGTTTCCGCATTCCAATAATGGCTACACTTCAAAAAAGTACTTCAGTGGCTGTGAAGTGCTTTGTTCATCATGAAAGATGCTATAGCAATTCTTCCTCACTCTCGTCGCTGTGAAGGAATGAGGAAAGTCTCTCTCCACAGGAGCAACATGGCTAACACACCTGGAGAAGCTCAGTGCTTCCAGGTACCTACTTGGCCCTCAGCCAGTAAAACTGCCACTGCCTGGAAGCCTCTGATCCGCACCCAAGGCTATAGAAGGAGCCTGATCCTTAGGAGCTGCTGTCCTATGTGCACAGCGAGAAGGAAGACGTACAATATTCGGCCAATATAAGGTGGGAATTAACAAGACTTGCAAGAGTGACAAAGGATAGGTGAGCTGCAGAGATCTGATCCCAAGCTAAACTGACCTCAACATCCTCACAAATCGACACGGTTGTCTTTTTCTGCCTCTACAATAGTTCCCATCTCCACCCCTTAGCTCAGCTTGCAAGGTAACTAGACTGTACTGCAGAACGATACCAATGACATGCCTGGAAGTGGAGTGGTGCCACTCCAGTTATCTAACCTTTTGTCTCTAAACAAGGGGCTTGTTTAGCACACTGGGCTAAATCGCTGGCTTTTAAAGCAGGCCATGGCAGGCCAACAGCACGGTTCAATTCCCGTACCGGCCTCCCCGAACAGGCGCCGGAATGTGGCGACTAGGGGCTTTTCACAGTAAGTTAATTGAAGCCTACTCGTGACAATAAGTGATTTTCATTTAATTTCTCTCTCTAACAGTGATACCCGTGCTCCCTCATGGACTAGAACTAACTAAACTTGCCCCTAATCCAGTCCATCTGCTACTGAAACCTCATCCATGCTCTTGTTGCCTCCAGATTCAATTAGTCCAAGGCTATTCTGCCAACTTCCAAGAACTTCAGCATCCAAAGTTCTACTGGCCAAATCCTAACTTGAGGCCGTGTCTTGTTCACCTCTTACCCTTCAGAATAGGAAGCCTGGGCCGGCGTGTGACTCCGTCCCACAGAAACAGGCCTAGCCATGACTGCCTCTGAAGTCAGTCAGTCACCAGCCCGGTTACAGGGCAACGAGGGAATGGGAAATAAAGAGTTACCCTTGCCAGGGAAATCCACATCCGAGAACAGAGAAGGTAATAAAAACAAAGTCTAGTCAGAGAACAACCATATCCATGGACTCAGGCCTTAACAAGAGATTGGTACCATTCTGCAACAAACCTTTCAGATCATATGTGCACCTCACAACAATCAACAGGACGATTATGGATTATACTTTACTTTTATCAGTCCAACGAGATGACAGACACAACGCATTCCAAGGCAGAGGCATCATACACATTTTAAATTACCTTGTCCAGATGGGAGCAGCAGTACTTCCAGTTGAAAGTACTCCTCTCCAGATCCCTTCTGCTTTTAAAAAGCATTGATGAATAAGGAGGCAGCAATGTGGCACATTGTGTTAGAGCTCTGACATACGACCACAAGTAATAGCAAAGAGTCTCAAGCCATGATCCCAATCCCACACACGATGATTTCCTGGACTCGCCTGGGCTGCTGTGGAAAGATGCTGGGCGCAGAGTGAGGGAAGGAACACAAACAAAGCCCAGGGCAGGATTTAATTTTGATTTTTAAAATATATATATATATCTGTATAATAAATGCTTTTAGTATCCAAGTTTAAATACTGCTTTTCTCCAATCATGATCAGACTGACACCTGTACAAGAGTTTCTGAAAGAAGCAATTAATCCATTTTATTTTAGTCCACGAAACAGGACTCCCCTATTCTTACCTCGTATACTGAGGAAGACTTGTGTCTGAGTCCTTTGTGATTGGCTGGCGACAGAGAGGCTGTAGGTGCCAGAGTCAGACAGAGTCACGTTCCTCAATCTCAGGGACACGTTTCCTTTTCGGATCTCGTTGTCAAAGACCTGGGCCCTGTCTCGGTAGCTGGGGTTCTGCCCTCGACTCCCGTGGCTGGCTGTATAATTGTAGATTATCTCCGCAGCATCCTCCTTCTTCCAAACGAAAGCCACACTGCCGGCCTTATTTTTGGAATAAAGGCGACACTGGATAACGTCATCTTCTCCGGCCTTGGCCATGATCCGCTCCTCCTTACACTTCACTTTTAAACGACCTGCAAGCGACACATTCAAGAGAGGATTACCTCATCGCTATGGTTAACACATCATGAACGGCATTTCCCAATACTAAGCAATGTGCCCAAAACGCATCTGAGTACTTTGGGCCCCTTCCATCATTCTTTCAGATTATAACAACAGATCTGCTCCTCCACCCCCACCCCTCTCGGGAAATAGGATTATGCAGTGGGTCAGACAGTGTCCTTTCAAACCTTGGTACATGAATTGGGATTAAGCGTTTACTGAGGACCAGAACGTGACTACTGCTGAAGGGTCCAATTTGGTGTGGACCCCACATGAACAACGTTAACTAGCATCTCTGAGAAAAGAAATTGGTGCAGGAGGATAGCTCCAAGAGGCTTCTGAACCTTGCAGAGAAATGGGTCAAAACTGATCTGGGCAGTCTTGAAAGGGCAAGAAAACATCAGGTTTCAGCTAATTGTCGAATAAAACTGTGCCTGAAGTGCAGAGTCTGGCACTTTCATCAGTAATTGGAGAATGCAAAAATCATCAACAATAATCTTCACCAGAAGCCTCTTCCTCCATCTCCCACCCTGGGCTCTGTCATTACATACCCTGCCATGAAATAGCACTTGTAGTTCAAAGAGCAAACACAATGGGCATGATTTAATGGCCATTGCTGCCGTAAAGCAGCACAGTGTGGCCAATAGAAGCCGGGAGATCCCACTCCCAGGATCTACCCCAGCTCGCAAAGTCTCACGAGATCTACTGCGCTCTCACGAGACGTTGCGATGTAAATCTCGTCCATTGTGGGCGAGATCACTGAGGCAAATCTGCATATTGACTCGAGACAGCTGGTCTCACTTTAATGTGCCGATTCCCGAGGCGTTGGGGTCGCCGATTCCCGAGGCATTGGGGTCGCCGATTCCCGAGGTACCCGAGGCGTTGGGGTCGCCGATTCCCGAGGTACCCGAGGCATTGGGGTCGCCGATTCCCGAGGCATTGGGGTCGCCGATTCCCGAGGTACCCGAGGCATTGGGGTCGCCGATTCCCGAGGCATTGGGGTCGCCGATTCCCGAGGTACCCGAGGCATTGGGGTCGCCGATTCCCGAGGTACCCGAGGCATTGGGGTCGCCGATTCCCGAGGTACCCGAGGCATTGGGGTCGCCGATTCCCCAGGTTCCCGAGGCGTTGGGGGCGCCGATTCCCGAGGCGTTGGGGGCGCCGATTCCCGAGGCGTTGGGGGCGCCGATTCCCGAGGCGTTGGGGGCGCCGATTCCCGAGGCGTTGGGGTCGCCGATTCCCGAGGCGTTGGGGGCGCCGATTCCCGAGGCGTTGGGGGCGCCGATTCCCGAGGTACCCGAGGCGTTGGGGGTGCCGATTCCCGAGGCGTTGGGGGCGCCGATTCCCGAGGCGTTGGGGGCGCCGATTCCCGAGGCGTTGGGGGAGCCGATTCCCGAGGCGTTGGGGGCGCCGATTCCCGAGGCATTGGGGGCGCCGATTCCCGAGGCATTGGGGGAGCCGATTCCCGAGGCGTTGGGGGCGCCGATTCCCGAGGCATTGGGGGCGCCGATTCCCCAGGTACCCGAGGCATTGGGGTCGCCGATTCCCCAGGTACCCGAGGCGTTGGGGGCGCCGATTCCCGAGGCGTTGGGGGCGCCGATTCCCGAGGCATTGGGGGCGCCGATTCCCGAGGCGTTGGGGGCGCCGATTCCCGAGGCGTTGGGGGCGCCGATTCCCGAGGCGTTGGGGGCGCCGATTCCCAAGGCATTGGGGTCGCCAATTCCCGAGGTACCCGAGGCATTGGGGTCGCTGATTCCCGAGGTTCCCGAGGCATTGGGGTCGCTGATTCCCGAGGTTCCCGAGGCGTTGGGATCTATCCCGTTCGCCTCAGAGACCTCGGGCGAGCGCCGTTTAACACTGGTCTTCATAAACGGGATAGGAGGACTTCTGATCCCCTGGGAGACCCCCACGAGTGCCATTCCATCTGGAATCTCTGAGAAAACTGATCTGGGCAGTCTTGGAAGGTAGAAAAAACGATAGGTTTCAGAATGGCACTCGTGAGGGTCTCCCAGGGGATCGGAAGTCCTCACGTCCATGCCCTTTGGGCAGGCTGGTACCCTGGCACTGCTGGTGCAACCCGAACACTGCCAGCCTGGCAGTGCCACCCGAGTGCCATACTGGTAAGGACATTGCCAGATTGGCATTTCCAAGGTGCCAAGCTGGCATTTTTTGTGCAGCGGTGATCGGTATTTCCCTGCGAGCGCTGGCAAATACGCAGTTAAAGGCGCTCACTATGGGAATTTATTCCCATTTAGTTAAATCGCGCCCATCATATTGAAGTGGTCAATTCGCCTTTTAGCATCAACCAGCTGATCGAGTGAAGTCAAAAATTGTCGGCTTTGGAATGTTCAACTGAGAGGATTGGTTTGGATCGAAACCAGAATGTTGATATCACATCATTGACTCCTTACAGGGGTGGGGAAATACAGAGCCAGCGGTGAGAACTATTTGCTTCCATCTGCCACAACCTCCAATCAGAAAAAGGACAAATAGACAACAGCTCAGATGTCCAACAACTTTCAAACTTTTATTGCTGAACTGTAAATAGATGGAAATAAAACTAACCTTCCACCCTTACCAATGTTTAATTTTTAAAAGATTCGCTCTTGTGGACATTAAAGTGTGTTGAACTCTAGATGGTGCACTGGACGAGGAGCTGGTGGCGTTCTTGAAACGACACTGGACTAGTGATCCAGTGACCCAGGGTGATGGTCTGGGGACATGGGTTCAAATCCAACCAGGGAAGCTGGTGAAATTTAAATTCAAAGCTAGTCTCAGAAATGGTGACCATGAAACCAGGGTCAATTGGTGCGAATACGCATCAGGTTCACTAACGTCTTTTCGGGAAGGAAATTTGTCATCCTTACCTGGCCTGGCCTACATGTGACTGTAGGCCAGTTTATCGGAGTTGGCCAGACAGCTGGTTTGTGATGCAGAGCGAGGCCAGCAGCGTGGGTTCAATTCCCGTACAGGCTGAGGTTATTCATGAAGGCCCTGCCTTCCTAACCTTACCCCTCGCCTGAGGTGTGGTGACCCTCAGGTTAAATCACCACCAGTCAGCTCTCCCCCTCAAAGGGGGACCCCAAAGCCTATGGTCACCTGGGACTGTGGTGACTTTACTTTTACATGTGACTCCAGACCCAGAACAATATCAATGGCCCCTGAAATGCTGTGATCAAGGGTAATTGGGGATGGTTTAATTTTTAATGGGTAATTTTTTAAAAATCTCTCACGATTTTAATCACAAATAATGCTGTCAAAATTGCACACTAAAAATCCGACTGGGTGAAAGGAATCTTTGCAAAGACCGAGGTTTTAAATCATCTGTCCTAATGGCTCAATGTCAAATTTTAATTTGACTCTTTTGAACCACATTACAAGCTAACTGTTGCTTTGAGAAATGGAACTTATTCCTGCCCAATGCTTGCTTTCTCATTTTATTCAGACTTGGAGAACAGCAATGACAGCCAATTCCTCCAGCTATTGATACTGGCGGAAAGAATGTCGATAGCAGTCAAGAGATTGAGCCAAGATTCAAGGCATCACAGCCAAGCAACTGATTAAGAAATCGCTGCTTATCCGTTTTGCAAACATAGAACTTTACCCACACAAGGTCACTCCAGCCATTGTGTCAATGCCAGCTCTCAAAGAAACATGCACTGCTCTCGCCACACCCCCGCCATTTTCTGAACTGTTTATTTCCCAAGTATCTATCCACTTCATTTAATTAATTGTACACGCCAACAGAAAAGTTAATTAATGGTATGAAGGAATCTGGCTGTCTCGGTACACGTCAAAAAGTTAGTGTGCAGACAGCGCAAGTAATTAGGAAGGCAAATGGGATGTTGGGAGTTTACTGCAGACAAGGGGTAGATTATAAAAAGGAGGGACGTTTTACTGCGGCTCTCGGTGAGACCACATCTGGAACACTGTTTTTGTTTCCTTATTTGAAAAAAATACATGATTGCATTAGGAGTTCAGAGGAAGTTCACTTGACTCATTCCTGGGATAAAAGGCTGGTGTTATTGAGAAAGTTTCAACAGTTTGGGCCGAACCGGTTGGGAGTTTAGAACAATGAGAGGACCTATTATTGCAACACACAACATCCCAAGGAGACTTGACAGGGTGAATACCAGAAAGATGTTTCCTCTTGTGGTGTTGGGGGGTGGGGGGGGGAGAGAGAGAGATGGAGAGAGAGTCATGAAAACTGGGACAGTAGTTTAACAATAAGGGGTTGAAGATAGGGGAGAGGGGGATTCCTTTTCCTCTTGGAGATGTAGAGTCTGTGGAGTTCTCTTCCCCAGGGAGCAGTGGGGGCTGTGTCCCTGCATTTATTCAAAGTGGAGTTAGATAGATCTTTGACAGACGAGCAAAGGGCTATGGAACCAGAAAGGAAAGTGGAATGAAAATGAAAATCGCTTATTGTCACGAGTAGGCTTCAATGAAGTTACTGTGAAAAGTAACTTCATAAAGTTACTGTGAAAAGCCCCTAGTCGCCACATTCCGGCGCCTGTCCGGAGAGGCTGGTACGGGAATCGAACCGTGCTGCTGGCCTGCTTGGTCTGCTTTAAAAGCCAGCGATTTAGCTCAGTGAGCTAACGGAGGCCACAACCAGATCGGCCATGATCTTACTGAATGGCAACACCGGCATTTTAATGTCCAAAGTAATCTGATTACTTCCAATTTCCTACCAGCAGCTGGAGGACAGAAGGGAAACGAATACGAGAGAGCGACATGCACAAATGAGAAAGAACGTCACCCTCTGTAAAATCCCCTATCTATCCTTATCGCTATAAAGAGAATAGAAAGTGAAACTGGTGAGTTCCCAGTTCCCATAGTACAGATGACGATTTCTATCAGAACCACAGGATCTGTCACCGTGTTTGCTGCTGCGCAAAGTCTCCATTCAGCAAAGGGTATAAAAAAAAGTTGGGGAGCATTAGCAGGTTACACAATCGGATGACAAAATCAATGGACAGGCTTAGAAAAGGACAGGAGGGGAGAATGACACATTGGGCTAGGCAGTAGGTTCCGATCGTTCATATGTATTAATTAATAAAAATGTACATCTTGATATAAACAATAGAAATTCACAGCTCATGCTTCCATATCAGTCAATGCCCATCCATGGTAGCAGAGTAAATACCTCTGGATAGCACGAGAATATCTTGTCCAAGTATCCAAGCACTGTCCAAGGACAGGCACAATGATATTGGCACTAGGCTGGTGATCCAGATACCCAGAGGAATTCTCTGGGAACCTGGTTTCTGAATCCCAGCCACCACGGCAGATGGCAAAATACGAGTTCAATAAATATCTGGAAATAAAAGTCTAAAAGGTGACCTTGAAACCATTGTCGATGGTCATAACAACCCACCTGGTTCAGTAATGTCCTTTAGGGAAGGAAATCTGCCGTCCTTACCTGACCAGACCTACGTGACTTCAGACCCACAGAAATGTGGTTGACTATTAAATGCCCTCACATGAAGCAGATCAGCAAGCAGTCCAGTTGAGAAGTACTCTTTACAGGTCAGGGATTTAGGTCCCATTACTGAAGCATGAAGTCCAGACCATCACTCCCATTGCAGTAGGTCAAGAGTCTTTCGGACAAGAAGTTAATTCTGCTCAGGTACTATTTTGAAGAGTTCTTCCCAGTGCCCTGGTCAAAATTCATCCCTCAACCAACCTCATTAATACGGATTATCTGATCATACGTCATGATGGGAGCTTCCTGTGAGCAATTTGGCTGCTGCCTTTGCTGGGATTACAAGCGACCTCATTTCAAAATAACTTAATTCGCTCCAAAGCACGTTGGGATGTCCCAAGACTGTGAAAGGGCATGATATAAATGAAAGTTCTTTCCTGTATTTGTGGAAGCCTGGTGAGTTTTGACCAGGCTCGACGGGCTGAATAGCCAACTCCTGCTCCTATTTCTTATGACCTTTGTCCAGAGGAAGTGCTCTCTCCCTGACAGCATGGGAGTATCAATGCAGTAGAGATACAGTCATTCACCTCCATCGTGTAAAATCTACTCCATGGAGCATCACAACGCAAGTTGAAAGTTAATTACCACTCACGATTGCAAGTACATCTCATTAGCTAACCTCTCCCTGACAACGGAGTACGAGTTACATTAGTGCTTGGCAGGCCTCCGTTATTCTGGATCTTGGCTATGCTATTTTGATTTCAAGGCGCTGGCCAGCTCAGAATATAAACCTATTTACATTGCTACAATCAGCAATCTCTCCTGTACCCATGAGTCTAATTCTTGCGGCTATTTGTGAACACTCAAAACCCACAACATAGTTACGGAAACTACACCACCCACCCGAAACGTATATCGCAAATAGCAACCAGAATGTGAGTGAACTCGATATTGAAAAGAGAACCAAGAGTTAAAAACCAAATGTTAAGCTTGCAAGACAGCCTTTGAAGGGATGTGAAATAAACCGGTCTACGGTAAACCTGACTCAACAGTTAAAGAATATTGCAAACCTACAGGCAATGGGGAATATGTATAGTAAGAGTCAGCCACTCCACTGGTCTATTTAAATAACAATGTCAACAAGCAAGGTCAGAGTCAGTAATTAAGCTAAAAGAAATGGATTTCACAAAAACAAGGTTGAGGACAAATCCTGAAGAGAAATAGACAGCAATAGGATCTAAAGAAGCAATAAAAGGGGCAAAAATTGAATACGGTCTTAATGTCTTGCTGCAATTATACAGGGCCTTGGTGAGGCCATACCTGGAGCATTGTGCGCAGTTTTGGTCTCCTTTTCTGAAGAAGGATGTTCTTGCTGTATAGGGAGGGCAGAGAATGTTTACCAGACTGATTCCTGGGATGGCGGGACTGATGTATGAGGAGAGATTGAGTCGGTTAGGATTATATCCGCTCGCGTGGGGCGGCACGGTGGCACAGTGATTAGCATTGCTGCCTATGGCGTTAGGACCCGGGTTTGAATCCCGGCCCTGGGTCACTGTCCGTGTGGAGTTTGCACATTCTCCCAGTGCCTGCGTGGGTTTCGCCCCCACAATCTAAAAAGATGTGCAGGATAGGTGGATTGGCCACGCTAAATTGCCCCTTAATTGGAAAATAAATAAATAAATGGGCACTCTAAATTTATTTTAAAAAACATTTGCTCGTGCTCAGAAGAATGAGGAGGGAATCTCAGAAACCTCTTAAAATTCTAACAGGATTGAAAAGGGTAGATAGATGCAAGAAGGATGTTCCCGATGGTGGTGTGTCCAGAACCAGGGGTCACAGTCTGAGGATACGGGGTAGACCATTTAGGAGAGAGATGAGGAGAAATTTCTTCACCCAGAGCAAATCAATATCAAGGAGCGATACAGGATTAGAAGGCAGAGAATCTCTGTGGGTAGAGTTGAGGAATCGCAAAGGTAAAAAGACCCTGATGGGAGTTATGTACAGGCCCCCTAGCAGTCATCAGGATGTGGGGCAGAAAATCAATCAGGAGATAGAAAAGGCATGTAAAAAAGGCAATATTACAATAATCATTCAATAAGCAGGTGCACTGGGAGCGTAACTCCAAACTTGGAAGAGAAAAAAACCAGCTGAGGAATTAATTCAACAATTAGGAAAAGGTGTATTTATCCTGTTAAAGATTCCCTACCACAGGGAGCGTTTGAAGGAATCCAGATAAAGTCGAAGAGGAGAGGCATTGTGTTGATCAACTGAGATGAAGTAAAACTAGTGTAGAGTGTGGACACTAGAATAGGCAAGATAGCTCATGTAGAATGGTGCAGCACAGAAGGAGGCCATTTGGCCCGTTACAACTGTGCTGGCCCTTTGAAAGAACTCTCTCATTTGTCTCCCGGCCCTGGATCTTTCCCCCAAACCCTTGCAAGACATTCCAGTATATTATATATTTCTAACCATGTTATCTGATGCTGACTTTTTATCTTGTGCAGTGTCTCACACACTACATCTATGTACCCAGATCAGTCACCAGGCATGTTGGGTGATGTTTGGGGGGGGGGGGGGAGATCAATCCACTTACCCGCTGTGGTCATTTCAGCAGCAGCCAATAGAATGAGCGTGTGGAGCAGGTAATTCATTCTAAAGAAAAACACATCAACAAAAACAGTTAGAAATTGCATTTTCCAGGAAACTAAATGACACTCACAACCAGAAAATGCTTCTTTACCTTTCTATATAGAGAGGCCTCACAACAGCATGCACACGTTTGTTAGAACGATTGATATTCAGACCCTCACCCTCCTCAGACATCCCAGGTTGTGTACAATTCCCAGTGTGACTGTGCCGGGCGCAAGGGGGGCCAAATCACTCAGCCTTCTGCAGCACAGAGTTTGACAGATTCAGCACCCTCTGGCTGATGAAATTCCTCCTAGTTTAACAATAGACAACAACTGGCCCACCTGATCTGGTTTCAATCTCGAAGTGAGCTGAGAGAGAAATTCTCAAGAGAATTGAGTTTAATTGTAGACAGTGGGGCAGTGAAGGGCCCAAAACACTTGATTTACAGACACCAGCAGTGCTGCGCAAAACGTGGACCACCCAAGCCACAGAAGACTCTGGGGGCCAAATCACCGAGTGTCTTTAAGACAGAGATAGATGGGTTCTTGATCAATAAGAGGATCAGGGGTTATGGGGAGCAGGCAGGAGAATGTGAATGAGAAAAATATCAGCCATGATTGAGTAGCGGAGCAGACTCAATGGGCCGAATGGCCTAATTCTGCTCCTATATCTTATGGTCTGAATTCCTATCCCTTGCCTAACAATCTATCGACCCCAGTCAAATTCTAATTGATTCCCAACATGCACAAACTTTTGCGGTGGCGACAAAGATCTCGATTTGTGTGAATGAGTGTTTCGCATTCACTCCTGAACAGCCCTGCTCTGATGTTATACAGCGAGCATGCCCACACTGCCTTCTGGACACTTTCTCCCCACACCCCCGACCTGACCTCCCTCGCCCCCCCCCCCCCCCCCCCCACCCCCCACCCCCACAACAGAGGAAATAGTTATCAAATCCTTTCATAGCTTGAAATGTCTCAATGAAGATGGAGATGTAGATGACCAGCCTGAAATTTCCCAAACAGAATGCTGGTTGCGCAGCAGCTGCCGGTGTTGGTTGCGCTGCCGTGAATGCCTCCGGTTCCCCTGTCGCGGCTGCTGCTTACACTGTAGCTGCTGCTGGTTACACTGTAGCTGCTGCTGGTTACACTGTAGCTGCTGCTGGTTACACTGTAGCTGCTGCTGGTTACACTGAAGTGGCTGGTTCCACTGTAGCTGCTGGTTCCACTGTAGCTGCTGCTGGTTCCACTGTAGCTGCTGCTGGTTACACTGAAGTGGCTGGTTCCACTGTAGCTGCTGCTGGTTCCACTGTAGCTGCTGCTGGTTCCACTGTAGCTGCTGCTGGTTCCACTGGAGCTGCTGGTTGATCTGTAGCTGCTGGTTGATCTGTAGCTGCTGGTTGATCTGTAGCTGCTGTTTCCACTGTAGCTGCTGGTTGATCTGTAGCTGCTGTTTCCACTGTAGCTGCTGGTTCATCTGTAGCTGCTGGTTGATCTGTAGCTGCTGGTTGATCTGTAGCTGCTGGTTGATCTGTAGCTGCTGGTTGATCTGTAGCTGCTGGTTGATCTGTAGCTGCTGGTTCCACTGTAGCTGCTGGTTCCACTGTAGCTGCTGGTTCCACTGTAGCTGCTGGTTCCACTGTAGCTGCTGGTTCCACTGTAGCTGCTGGTTCCACTGTAGCTGCTGGTTGATCTGTAGCTGCTGGTTGATCTGTAACTGCTGGTTCCACTGTAACTGCTGGTTGATCTGTAGCTGCTGGTTCCACTGTAACTGCTGGTTCCACTGTAGCTGCTGGTTGATCTGTAGCTGCTGGTTCCACTGTAACTGCTGGTTCCACTGTAGCTGCTGGTTGATCTGTAGCTGCTGGTTCCACTGTAACTGCTGGTTCCACTGTAGCTGCTGGTTGATCTGTAGCTGCTGGTTGATCTGTAGCTGCTGGTTCCACTGTAGCTGCTGGTTCCACTGTAGCTGCTGGTTCCACTGTAGCTGCTGGTTCCACTGTAGCTGCTGGTTGATCTGTAGCTGCTGGTTGATCTGTAGCTGCTGGTTCCACTGTAGCTGCTGGTTCCACTGTAGCTGCTGGTTGAACTGTAGCTGCTGGTTGAACTGTAGCTGCTGGTTCCACTGTAGCTGCTGGTTGATTTGTAGCTGCTGGTTGATTTGTAGCTGCTGGTTGATCTGTAGCTGCTGTTGGTTCCACTGTAGCTGCTGGTTCCACTGTAGCTGCTGGTTCCACTGTAGCTGCTGGTTCCACTGTAGCTGCTGGTTCCACTGTAGCTGCTGGTTCCACTGTAGCTGCTGGTTCCACTGTAGCTGCTGGTTCCACTGTAGCTGCTGGTTCCACTGTAGCTGCTGGTTCCACTGTAGCTGCTGGTTCCACTGTAGCTGCTGGTTCCACTGTAGCTGCTGGTTCCACTGTAGCTGCTGGTTCCACTGTAACTGCTGGTTCCACTGTAGCTGCTGGTTCCACTGTAGCTGCTGGTTCCACTGTAGCTGCTGGTTCCACTGTAGCTGCTGGTTCCACTGTAGCTGCTGGTTGATCTGTAGCTGCTGGTTCCACTGTAGCTGCTGTTGGTTACACTGTAGCTGCTGGTTCCACTGTAGCTGCTGGTTCCACTGTAGTTGCTGGTTACACTGTAGGTGTAGCTGCTGCTGCTAGTTACACTGTAGCGGCTGGTTACACTGTAGGTGTAGCTGCTGCTGCTAGTTACACTGTAGCTGCTGTTGGTTACACTGTAGCGGCTGGTTACACTGTAGGTGTAGCTGCTGCTGTTGGTTACACTGTAGCGGCGGCTGCTGGTTCCACCGTAGCCGCTGCTGGTTCCACCGTAGCCGCTGCTGGTTCCACCGTAGCCGCTGCTGGTTCCACCGTAGCCGCTGCTGGTTCCACCGTAGCCGCTGCTGGTTCCACCGTAGCCGCTGCTGGTTCCACCGTAGCCGCTGCTGGTTCCACCGTAGTCGCTGCTGGTTCCACCGTAGCCGCTGCTGGTTCCACCGTAGCCGCTGCTGCTGGTTCCACCGTAGCCGCTGCTGCTGGTTCCACCGTAGCCGCTGCTGGTTCCACCGTAGCCACTGCTGCTGGTTCCACCGTAGCCGCTGCTGCTGGTTCCACCGTAGCCGCTGCTGCTGGTTCCACCGTAGCCGCTGCTGGTTCCACCGTAGCCGCTGCTGGTTCCACCGTAGCCACTGCTGCTGGTTCCACCATAGCCGCTGCTGCTGGTTACACTGTAGCCACTGCTGGTTCCACCGTAGCCGCTGCTGGTTCCACCGTAGCCGCTGCTGCTGGTTCCACCGTAGCCGCTGCTGCTGGTTCCACCGTAGCCGCTGCTGCTGGTTCCACCGTAGCCGCTGCTGCTGGTTACACTGTAGCCACTGCTGGTTCCACCGTAGCCACTGCTGCTGGTTCCACCGTAGCCGCTGCTGCTGGTTACACTGTAGCCACTGCTGGTTCCACCGTAGCCGCTGCTGCTGGTTACACTGTAGCGGCTGCTGTTTCCAATCCTGAGACTTGTGAATGAGGCCAGTCATCCATCAACCACACTATTCTCAGATCCCCATTGGTCAGCTGAGCTGTCAATTACCCTGGCACCACCCCCAGAAGTGCAGAATCTTTCAAACCCGGCCCAAAGGCTAACTGAGGAGCCAGCTGCTTTTTGGTGGCTGGGCTGTTATCTGTGGTCTTTGATCAATGGAAGCATGATATTGTTCCCATTAATCTTTAAATAACTTGCCCTGTATTGAATCTGTCTGTGAAGTGGATCTGCATATTTCACAGGACCAACACTGAGCTGCAATTCTCCACATAATAGACGCTGCCTGGGTTTGGTTTGCATTAGATGTTCAGCAAATAATTTCTGCACGAAGCAGCCGAATAATGTACTGACCTTGAGGTAACCCCAGTTTTAAAAACACCACAGAGCCATTCAAGCCAAGATCGCTCATGCAGGACACATCACAAAACAATCCAGGAACAGTACAAAAACAAAGACAAATCTGCAGCCTGAAAGGATTAGGAGCTTTTGAGCCCCTTAAGTTCCCCATTTATTGTTGAAATTCCTAAGAGTACATTTACAAACTAAACCTTCAAGGTTAATGTTCTGCGGATGCTTGTGGTAGGAACATTTCTCAATAAATGAGTTGTGAAAAGTACTGCAGGGAAGAACATCATAGGAAACTGACTCATGACTTTCAAACCCATGATTCAGTGTCCCTGTGGGCTGCTCACACAGAAATTGCCCCTCAGATTGTGTTACAGTGTGTACATATAGTGTTGTTAGGAAAGCAAAGGTAGTATTAAGGGATTTATTAAGGGATCATTTTCATTTCATTTTTCATAACTATGAGAAATAAGGCCTTGTTATAAGTGGGTTTAATTTAGTGTTTCATTGCAAGGAAGGGTACACCAGTAGTTAATATTCCTGTTGGACAAAGGTGTTTGTGTCTGTGGGGGGGTTTGGTTTCAATTCAAATCTGTGCTTCCACTGTGCTTCGAGCACTAATAGCGGGAAGAGTATATAAAATCTGGAATAGAAGCCGTTGCTTAGCAATGGGAGGGGGGGGGCGGCATGGCGGCACAGTGGTTAGCACTGCTGCCTCATGGCGCCGGGTTCAATCCCGGCCCTGGGTCACTGCCCGTGTGGAGTTTGCACATTCTCCCCGTGTCTCCGTGGGTTTCATCCCCACAACCCAAAGATATGCAGGGTAGGTGGATTGGCCACGCTAAATTGCCCCTTCATTGAAAAATATAATAAATTGGGTACTTTTTTAAAAAAAAAGCAATTCTCGCCTTGCCTGCGTAGGTGGATTGGCCACACTAAAATTACCCCTTAATTGAAAAAAAGTTGGGTACTTTAAAAAAAAAGCAATGGGGAGGGGCTAATGTCAGAAAGGCATTTTGATTTTGGTTTTAGCTGAATTTGTTTTGCTGTTGGTTTGGAGAGCTTGAGAGGGAACATCTTGCTCAGCTTTGCTGGAAGAAAACCATACCATGGAATAATGGTTAAGGAAACAAGTGCAGAGAGCTAAAGTTCAGCTAGTTAAGGAAGCCAAAGAACTGAAGAGAAGCTTCCAAGAAGCCGGATGATAAAAGTACTAGAACAGAGGACTGTTCAATAAAAATAGGCAGAGTTGAGAATAAACTGAGTTAAAGAGACAGTTGCTCTTCAAGATTTAAAGTGGGGAAAGCAGACTTTAGAGGCAAATCAAAAGTTTGATGCCACTTTAATACAGTCTGAGGATCAATATTTAAAGCAATTGTGAGGACAAAGAAATGCAGAAGTGGGAAGGTGTAAAACCTGTGAGCAAATCCTTGATGGTTGCATCGGAGGGAAAGCCTTTTTAAACAAAAATTTGAAAGTGTGTAATTTTGAAAAAGGAATTTGAATTCACCCGTGTGAATGCCGGAGTTCAGTGAGACATGGCAGCTTCTGGGCATCACGGTAGCATAGTGGTTAGCACTACGCCATCACAGCACCAGGTCCGATTCCCGCTTGGGTCACTGTCTGTGTAACACATTCTCCCCGTGTCTCCGTGGGTTTCCTCCGGGTGCTCCGGTTTCCTCCCACATGTGCAGGTGAGGTGGATAGGCCATGATAAATTGCCTTTAGGTTAGAGGGGGTTGCTGGGTTACAGAGATCGGTGGAGGTGTGGATTTAGGTAGGGTGCTCTTTCCTAGGGCTGGTGCAGACTCAATGTGCCGAATGGCCTCCTTCTGCACTGTAAATTCTATTATCCTGGTATAAAACACATCTGGGGGGCATTTTGAAGATAAATCCACTCACTCGTGTTCAGAGCAGAGTGTGCATTTGACCATAGTCAGTAAGTGTAACTGATACTACCTTTGGCTTACGATAACTAGTAACTAGTGTTAACCTTAAAATCGGTTTATATCTGTGAAGCTAAGTGGGGGGCGGGGGAATAAAGGAGTATTGTACGGTAATCAAATGTTTAATAAATTATTTTTCCTTGTTAAAAGTAATTAGCAATGCTGCGACTCTGTTCCTCCATGTTTTCTAACAAAAAAGTAAAAGTTACAATCTTTAGAGCCAGGGTTCCACACGGGGATCTTCCCGTCCAGTTATAACATCAGCCGGGATTGGAGATGTTTCTGTGTATATAGTATTAGGAAATAGAGATAGTCAAGCAATATTTTTATTTGTGTGTAGTAGGAATGAGTTTTAGCTTCAAGTTCAATTTACATTCTTTATTTTGGGATTTAAAAGGTTAAACCTGGCTCTGGTTTCATTTCAGAGTGGAGACAGTGGGTCTGGAGTTCTTTGTTTCATGACCTTTGAAATAGCTTATGGAAGTTAAAGACAAAGGCAAAGGAGGGTGGGGGAGAAGAGAACTGCTTTGATGCCTAGTAATGGCTATCCAGAAAGGGGAACCCAGTGATAGGACAGCAACGTTTAATTCAGTTGATTATTATGTGCCAAGGTGAAGGCGGAAGTTCAAATCTAACTGGACACATGAGCAGAGTGATGAGGAAAAGAGCACTCCAGTCCAAGAACAAGAGTCTGGAACAGATCCTGTTCACTGAGGTTAGGAGTGACGAACACAGAAAAGGTTCAAAGTCGGAAAGCTGCAGGAAGCAAACGAGTCTGTGAGAAGCCCCGGGGTCCAAGGAGACAACTGAAGGGCTGTAACTCCTGACTATTGCCTGTGGAGCAGTGGCGTTCTGTTAGTACAGCTGAGTACCTGAGAGTGTGTGTGGAAGGCAAAGCCTGAATGCACATGGAGATCCAGGGGAGAGGAACATCAGAAGGAGAGATGGAAACCCCGGAGGTGGACCCTTGTGGAAGGCGCACAAGGGAAAGCATTGGTTGGAGAAGATTCAAAAGCAAAGAGTAGAAACGCCCATGTGAAAGATAGCGAGACCAGTTCGCTCAATGCGAGAAATGTCTGGGGGAGGGGGAGTTGATAAGAGATCCATAACATCTGTTTGGAGTGACAGCTATCGCTTAGTTTCAGAGTGTGGTGTGTCTGACCACAGGTCACCTATTGGTTTATTTTATTGGCCTGTGTGCTTACTGTGATTATTAAGAATACACTTATTAAGAATACAAATTGGAGTCGGAGACCTGGCTATCGGACATGGCTAGCTTTCCCTGTTTGCAGAAAATCAAGTTCGCCTTGAGAGGGTCACTGTTAGGGTTCACCCGGAGGTGGCAACCGTTCATCGACTTCTTTGCGGGAAATTAATCATCAGCTGATGGGGGGGGGGGGGGTAGTTTAGATTAGAGTAGGGGGCCATTAAGGGTGGGACCTGAACGAGACGTAAATGGCTTTTGCACTATATTTATGGTACATTGTTTATTTGGTTGTTGTTACGATACCAAAAATACCTCAATGAAATGTTTATTAAAAAAAAATACAAATTGGATTTTGTAACTTCTGTTATCCTTACAAATCTATAAAGGTATAGTTATTTTTCATTATGGGTGAAGCAGTAGTGTATTTAATCTTTTGTTTAATAAATGGTTTTTTTGTTACAAGTTCATTGGCCGATTCCCGTGACTCTTCAGTCGCTGCCCACTCCATTTCAAAACAACAAATAATACAAGTCAGGATCTATCAAGCTGGGTTCCAACCATAGATCTGACTTTTCCAGCGGTACCATGAGCTGGGATCATTTCAATAGAGTGTGTGTGGGTGTGTTACAATATAAACAAAGTGTAAACGTTCCCACAGTCCCAGATGACCATAGGCTGCTTTCCCCTTTGAGGGGGGAGAGCTGACTGGTGGTGATTTAACCCGAGGGTCACCACACCTCAGGCGAGGGGCAAGGTTGAGAAGGCGGGGCCTTCATATGTAACCTCAGCTGGTACGGGAATTTAACCTGCGCTGTTGGCGATGCTCCACATTACCAAGCAGCCAATAATGTCTGTAGTGAAGGAAGAACATACACTTCTTTTGTCTCTTCTAAAACCTCTGGATCCCCCAAAGCACTTTGCAGCCAATGAAGTACTTTTCAGGTGTAGTCAGTGTGGTAATGTAGGAAATGTGGCAGTCAATTTACACACAGCAAGATCCCACAAATAGAAACGCGATTTAAACTGATTACTTCATTAAATCAGGTGAATTTGTTTGCAATTCAGGATATGACGTGGTTCACCACAGATGAAGGACACCATTTGGCTTATGTAACTCATCCTTCTACAGAACCATCCCATCACTGTATCCAATTATTTCCCAACTTATTCCATGACTTTTGTCATCCCTTATTCAGCCAGAGACCAATTCAAACATTAATCAGTTTGTATGAAAAGGAACTTTCTGATCTCAGATCAGAACTCGTCTTGCAGTTAGGTAGGGTGTAACTGAGAACAGTGATTAAAGTTTTGATGTTCCATTTACTACATATCCCACTTGGTGGATACAATAGCCTAGTAGTCGTTTGTGGACTAATAATCCTGGAGAAGAGTCAAATCCCACCATGAGCAGTTGTTACATTTTGGAATTACACAGAACAAGGCTCATGATGTAGGGGTAACATATTAGCATGGATAGAGGATTTATTAGCTACCAGGAAGCAGATATTAGACACAAAGTGGATGATGTCCAGGTTGGCAAAATGTAACAAATGGAGTGCCACAGGGATAAGTGTTAGGGCCTCAACTGTTTTCAATTTATCAACGGCTTGAATAAAGGCACCAAATGTATTATTTCTAAACTTGTTAATGACACAAAGATACAAGTTGTGAAGAGGATGCAAGGAGTCTGAAGATGGATTTAGATAGGTTCAGAGAGTTTTTTTCAGATAGGTTAAGTGAGTGGACAAATATTTGGGAAAATGTGAACTTGTACATTTTGGCAGCAAGAATGGAAAAGCAGCAGATTATTTAAATAGAGAAAGATTGCAGAACCCGGAGGTACAAGGTGTGGTGATATGCATCACTAAATACACAAGGGGTTAATGAGAACACACTACACCTAGCTAGACACTAGAGGGAGCACCAGAGACATGACACACAGATATTCAACCAATAGCCAGTAAGATAGGACACAACCAATGGGCATTCACGACACACACACACACACACACACGCACACAGAGGTGACACTACCACAGGGGGGCATTACACCAACCCATATAAAAGGACACAGCACACATGATCTTTCTCTTTCCAGTGGAGGCACTTAGTGAGTACAGACAGGGTTGATTGAAACACATCACATCCACCACGTGGATTGTAGCAGACTGGCTAGATAGTCTGAGTAGCTATAGCAGGATTAACAGGAGAGTCGAATCCAAGTAGGAGAATTGTTAACAGTTCAATAAATGTGTTAAAGTTATCTCCAAGTCCGAACCTTCCTTTGTCAGAGGCTTCTTCCCACAACAAGGAAGCAGCTTATGCAACGTCAAGAGCATAACAGAACACAAGGCACTAAACAAGGCTCTGCAGGTACAGCAAGTGATTAGGAAGGCAAATGGAATATAAATTAGTGAAGGGAATGGAATAGGTCAGTACAGATGTTTTGCTACAGTTGTATAGGGCCTTGACCCATCTGGAGCAGTGTGTGAAGTTTTAGTCATGTACTATAAGAAAGGATACACATGCATTGGAAGCAGTTCAGAGAAACTTCACTCAATGTCCCTTCCCAGGGATCAGTCATTTTATATATGAGGAAAGAGTTGAGAAAAATGAGGTGATCTTATTAAAACATACAAGATCTTGAAGGGTTGGACAGGGTAGGTGCCGAGAGGGCGACGCGATGGAACAATGGTCAGGACTGCTGTCACACACAGCCTGGGATTCCGGGTTCAATTTCGGCCTCGGGTGACTGTGCAGAGTCTGCACGTTCTCCCATGTCTGCGTGGGTTTCCTCCGGGTGCTCCGGTTTCTTCCCACAGTCCAAAATGTGCAGGTTAGGTGGGGCTCCAGGGTTGAGGTGGGGGAGTGTGCCGAGGTAGGGTGCTCTTTTAGAGGGTTGGTGCAGCCTCGATAGGCCGAATGGCCTCCTTCTGCGTTTAAGAATTCTATGGTTCTAAAAGAAGGGAACACAAGTTTAAAAATAAGGGATCTCCCATACAAGTTGCATACGAAGTGAAATTGTTTCTCTCAGAGGGTTGTCAGTCTGTGGAACTCTCTTCCCCCGAGAGTAGTAAGCGGCAGGTCACGGATTATCTTTAAAGGCAGGGGAAGATGGATTCTTCACGGGGTGGGGGGAATGTGGAGTCGAGGCCATAGTCAGATCAGCCATGTAGCAGCTGAAGGGGATGAATGGCCTATTCCTGCTCACAATGTTCACAAGACCGTTTGGTAAATTTTATCTCACAGCAGCTGTTAGACTGTTGTCAGGACATTCAGAAACTTGATGGGATGATTAGGAGCTATTTTCTAACCTCGTTTATTTGCTTTCTCTGCAACTAATTGGTCTTGTGATATCAACTGAAGGATAAACGGTGGCCAGAGAGAACTCCCCAGCTCTCATTTTTAAAAAATGCCACGAATCCTTCACGTTCGCCTGCAACGGCAAATTGCAGCTCATTCAAACATTTTTTAAACACTTCTACCGTAGGAAGGCACCTCTGACAGTGCTGCACTCCCTCAATTCTACACTGGAAGTGTTAGTACGTGTTCATGTCTTTGACTTAGGACTTGAATCCACAATCTTTCAAATCTATGACCGCTACCGTATGGAAGGACCAGGTCCATAGATACCCGGGACCACCACCACCTGGAGGTTCCACGCCATGCCACTCACCACCTGATCTGGAAATATGTCAATCGTTCCTTCACTGTCTTTGGGTCAAATTCCTGGATTCCCCCCCTAACAGCACTGTACCTGCACCACAGACTGCGGCAGTTCAAGGAGGCAACTGGGGATTGGCAATGAACATTGGCCGAGCCAGTGGTGCTCAAGTCCAGTGGCATAATGTTTTTAAAAATAATCTTTATTGTCACAAGTAGGCTTACGTTAACACGGCAATGAAGTTACTGTGAAAATCCCCGAGTCGCCACATTCCAGCGCCTGTTCAGGTACACGGAGGGATAATTCAGAATGTCCAATTCACCTGACAGCATGTCTTTCGGGACTTGTTGGAGGAAACTGGAGCACCCGGAGGAAACCCCCACAGACACGGGGAGAACGTGCAGACTCCACACAGTGACCCAAGCCGGGAATCGAACCTGGGACCCTGGAGTGAAGCAACAGTGCTAACCACTGTGCTACCGTGCGCCCAATTAATTATTAAGAAATCTTCCAACCCAGAGATGAGGGTGCTCCTCACTGACCCAGTAACATTTTCTGGATCGGGTAGATGTCCAACGGATTGAAGGAGATTAATGCAGTCTCTTGTGTTCAAAGGAACGATTTCCTACAAGAAGCTTAAACAAATTATTTAAACTCCCCAACACAGAACGAGCAGTCATCTTTTCTCAAGTACGGACCTGTTTCCCCCCCCCCCCCCCAACCAGGGAATCAAGAAGTGGACTGTGTTCCACTCGCAGGCTGACACTGCAATGCAGTTCTGAGGGTATGCTGTACTGTCAGAGGTGCCAGCATTGTGATGAGGTTAAACTGAGGCCCTAGCTACTCTCTGTGTAAAAAGATCCCAGAGCCACTGTTTCTTAGAGCAGTTGGTGGTTTTCTTCATTGTCCTGGTCAACATGTACCCCTTAAATCACAGAATTAAAACACATGATGAGGCTGATGTTTGTTGGAGCTTGCTGTGCACATATTGGCTACCAGCCTTTCAAAAGCACTTCTTTGATTGTAAAATGCTTTGGGATGTTCTGTCATAGAATTTACAGTGCAGAAGGAAGCCATTCGGCCCATCTAGTCTGCACCAGCTCTTGGAAAGTGCACCCCACCCAAGCCCACACCTCCACCCTATCCCCACAACCCAGTAACCCCACTTAACTCTTTTGGACACTAAGTATAATTTAGCATGGCCAATCCATCTAACCCGCACATCTTTGGACTGTGGGAGGAAACCGGAGCACCCGGAGGAAACCCACGCAGACAAGGGGAGAACGTGCAGACTCCGCACAGACAGTGACCCAAGCCGGGAATCGAACCTGGGACCCTGGAGCTGTAAAGCAATTGTGGTAACCACTGCTATCGTGCTGCCCTTGCGTATAAACATTCCACAAACCCTCCACCACCGACAAACAGTGGCAGCTGTGTGTACCATCTACAAGATGCACGGCAGAAACTCACCAAGGTTCCTTAGACAGCACCTTCCAAATCACGACCACTACCATCTAGAAGGCCAAGAGCAGCAGATAACTGGGTACCACCACCTGGAGGTTCCCCTCCAAGTCACTCACCACCCTGACTTGGAAATATATCACCAAACCCTTCACTGTCGCTGGGACAACATCCTGGAACTCCCTCCCTAACAGCACTATGGGTGTACCTACACCTCAAGGACTGCAGTGGGTAAAGAAAGTAACTCACCATCACCTTCTGAAGGGCAACTCGGGATGGGCAATAAATGCAAGTACATTATTTGAGGAATTAATCTATTGAGTTTCAAAAATATTAATCTGACCATGGTTAATTCCTCTTTATTTCCTGAAGGATATCTTCCTTCTTATCCAAAACCTGGTGAACTTTTCAAAAGAAAAATACTGTAGTTGCTGAAAATCTGAAATTTTAAAAAAATGCTGGAAATAGGGCAGCACGGTAGCATTGTGGATAGCACAACTGCTTCACAGCTCCAGGGTCCCAGGTTCGATTCCGGCTTGGGTCACTGTCTGTGCGGAGTTTGCACATCCTCCCCGTGTGTGCGTGGGTTTCCTCTGGGTGCTCCGGTTTCCTCCCACAGTCCAAAGATGTGCAGGTTAGGTGGATTGGGCGTGATAAATTGCCCTTAGTGTCCAAAATTGCCCTTAGTGTTGGGTGGGGTTACTGGGTTATGGGGATAGGGTGGAGGTGTTGACCTTGGGTAGGGTGCTCTTTCCAAGAGCCAGTGCAGACTCGATGGGCCGAATGGCCTCCTTCTGCACTGTAAATTCTATGATCTAAATACACAGCAGGTTAAGCAATGTCGGGTTAATATTTCAGGCCAGCGACCTTTCACCTGAACTGCTTGAAACAAAAGGTCAGTTGGCCTGAAATGTTAACTCTGGTTTTCTCTCGCTCTTCAGCCGATGCTGTATCGTGCAAATATTTACTCTCTGCACTGCCTTTCCCAAATCTCTCTCTGCATCGTGAACTAGTTACCCCCATCTATAACAACTGAAAGCAATCTAAAGTCTTCTGTTAGGAGTTGTAATGTTGCCACATTTGGAACATTTGGTCAATTTAAATTAATCTTACCAAAGCACTTGGAATGTTATCAGGGAATTCGAAAATCTGCTCTGATGATAAGCAGCCTTTTTTTCAGCCTTGTTTACTTGCTTTCTCCATAACCAACTTATAAGAACATAAGAACTAGGAGCAGGAGTAGGCCATCTGGCCCCTCGAGCCTGCTCCGCCATTCAATGAGATCATGGCTGATCTTTTGTGGACTCAGCTCCACTTTCCGGCCTGAACACCATAACCCTTAATCCCTTTATTCTTCAAAAAACTATCTATCTTTACCTTAAAAACATTTAATGAAGGAGCCTCAACTGCTTCACTGGGTAAGGAATTCCATAGATTCACAACCCTTTGGGTGAAGAAGTTCCTCCTAAACTCAGTCCGAAATCTACTTCCCCTTATTTTGAGGCTATGCCCCCTAGTTCTGCTTTCACCCGCCAGTGGAAACAACCTGCCCGCATCTATCCTATCTATTCCCTTCATAATTTTAAATGTTTCTATAAGATCCCCCCTCATCCTTCTAAATTCCAACGAGTACAGTCCCAGTCTACTCAACCTCTCCTCATAATCCAACCCCTTCAGCTCTGGGATTAACCTCGTGAATCTCCTCTGCACACCCTCCAGTGCCAGTACGTCTTTCTCAAGTAAGGAGACCAAAACTGAACACAATACTCCAGGTGTGCCCTCACTAACACCCTATACAATTGCAGCATAACCTCCCTCGTCTTAAACTCCATCCCTCTAGCAATGAAGGACAAAATTCCATTTGCCTTCTTAATCACCTGTTGCACCTGTAAACCAACTTTCTGTGACTCATGCACTAGCACACCCAAGTCTCTCTGAACAGCGGCATGCTTTAATATTTTATTGTTTAAATAATAATCCCGTTTGCTGTTATTCCTACCAAAATGGATAACCTCACATTTGTCAACGTTGTATTTCATTTGCCAGACCCTAGCCCATTCACTTAACCTATCCAAATCCCTCTGGAGACTTCCAGTATCCTCTGCACTTTTCGCTTTACCACTCATCTTAGTGTCATCTGCAAACTTGGACACATTGCCCTTGGTCCCCAACTCCAAATCATCTATGTAGATTGTGAACAATTGTGGGCCCAACACGGATCCCTGAGGGACACCACTATCTACTGATCGCCGACCAGAGAAGCACCCATTAATCCCCACTCTTTGCTTTCTATTAATTAACCAATCCTCTATCCATGCTACTACTTTACCCTTAATGCCATGCATCTTTATCTTATGCAGCAGCCTTTTGTGTGGCACCTTGTCAAAAGCTTTCTGGAAATCCAGATATACCACATCCATTGGCTCCCCGTTATCCACTGCACTGGTAATGTCCTCAAAAAATTCCACTAAATTAGTTAGGCACGACCTGCCCACTTAAACTTGAATCAGTTTAATTTGTCACAGTCTCATTACAAAACCTGATCATCTTTTATATATCTTTTCATGGGATGGGAGGGGAGGGTCGCTGGTTAGACCACCATTGATTGCCCATCCCTAATTGCCCTTCAGAAGGTGGTGGCGAGTTGCTGTCTTGAACGCTGCAGTCCTTGGTGTAGGTACACTCACTGTGCTGTTAGGGAGGGAGTTTCAGGATTTTTCCCCAGCGACAGCAAAGGAACGGCCGATATACTTCCAAACCAAGTTGGCATTGTGCAGGAACTTGCAGGGGAACCTGCTATGCTTTTAACCAAGGGATAATTTTGTTAAAACGTTCCTTCTGGAGAGCTGCATTCAGGTTAGAGTCATGGAATCATCATGGCACAGGAGGAGGCCATTTGGCCCATTCGAATCCATGCCAGCTCTCAGTAGAGCAGTCCATTCAGTCCCATTGCCCCAATAATTTATCAGTGAAAAGAGAGAGAATTTAAGAAGCATCTTAAATTTAGGGAACCTAAATTGTAGTCCCAGTGTACAGGATGTTGAGAGTAGTGAGGTCAGGGATAGGGTTAAAAGTTCGAAAGAGGGCACCGGCAAGCAGGACGCTGGTTTGAAGTGTGTCTACTTCAACGCCAGGAGCATCCGGAATAAGGTGGGTGAGCTTGCAGCATGGGTTGGTACCTGGGATCTCGATGTTGTGGCGATTTCGGAGACATGGGTAGAGCAGGGACAGGAATGGTTGTTGCAGGTTCCAGGATTTAGATGTTTCTGTAAGAACAGAGAAGATGGTAAAAGAGGGGGGGGTGTGGCATTGTTAATCAAGGAAAGTATTACGGCGGTAGAAAGGACGCTTGAGGACTCGTCTACTGAGGCAGTATGGGCCGAGGTTAGGAACAGTAGAGGAGAGGTCACCCTGTTGGGAGTTGTCTATAGACCTCTGAATAGTCCCAGAGATGTCGAGGAAAGGATTGCAAAGATGATTCTTGACAGGAGCGAGAGTAACAGGGTAGTTGTTATGGGGGACTTTAACTTTCCAAATATTGACTGGAAATACTATAGTTCGAGTACTATAGATGGGTCAGTTTTTGTGCAGTGTGTGCAGGAGGGTTTTCTGACACAGTATGTAGACAGACCAACAAGGGGCGAGGCCACATTGGATTTGGTACTGGGTAATGAACCCGGCCAGGTGTTAGATTTAGATGTAGGTGAGCACTTTGGTGATAGTGATCACAACTCGGTTATGTTTACTTTAGCAATGGGCAGGGATAGGTATATACCGCAAGGCAAGAATTATAGCTGGGGGAAAGGCAATTATGATGCTATTCGGCAAGATTTAGGAGGTATAGGATGGGGAAGGAAACTGCAGGGGATGGGTACAATCGAAATGTGGAGCTTTTTCAAGGAACAGCTACTGCGTGTCCTTGATAAGTATGTACCTGTCAGGCAGGGAGGAAGTTGTCGAGCAAGGGAGCCGTGGTTTACTAAGGAAGTTGAAGCACTTGTCAAGAGGAAGAAGAAGGCTTATGTTAGGATGAGACATGAAGGCTCAGTTAGGGCACTTGAGAGTTACAAGTTAGCCAGGAAGGACCTAAAGGGAGAGTTAAGAAGAGCGAGGAGAGGACACGAAAAGTCGTTGGCGGATAGGATCAAGGAAAACCCTAAGGCTTTCTATAGGTATATCAGGAACAAAAGAATGACTCGAGTAAGATTAGGGCCAATCAAGGATAGTAGTGGAAAGTTGTGTGTGGAATCAGAGGAGATAGGGGAAGCATTAAATGGATATTTTTCGTCAGTGTTTACACTGGAGAAAGACAATGTTGTCGAGGAGAACACTCAGGTTCAGTCGACCAGGCTAGATGGAATTGAGGTTCAAAAGGAGGAGGTGTTAGCAATTTTAGAAAATGTCAAAATAGATAAGTCCCCTGGGCCAGATGGGATTTATCCTAGGATTCTCTGGGAAGCCAGGGAGGAGATTGCAGAGCCTTTGTCCTTGATATTTATGTCGTCTTTGTCGACAGGAATAGTGCCGGAAGACTGGAGGATAGCAAATGTTGTCCCCTTGTTCAAGAAGGGGAGTAGAGACAACCCTGGTAATTATAGACCTGTGAGCCTTACTTCGGTTGTGGGTAAAATGTTGGAAAAGGTTATAAGAGATAGGGTTTATAATCATCTTGAAAAGAACAAGTTGATTAGCGATACTCAACACGGTTTTGTGAAGGGTAGGTCATCCCTCACAAACCTTATTGAGTTTTTTGAGAAGGTGACCAAACAGGTGGATCAGGGTAAAGCTGTTGATGTGGTGTATATGGATTTCAGTAAGGCGTTTGATAAGGTTCCCCACGGTATGCTATTGCAGAAAATAAGGAAGTATGGAATTGAAGGTGATTTAGCGGTTTGGATCAGTAATTGGCTAGCTGAAAGAAGACAGAGGGTGGTGGTTGATGGCAAATGTTCATCCTGGAGTTCAGTTACTAGTGGTGTACCGCAAGGATCTGTTTTGGGGGCACTGCTGTTTGTCATTTTTACACCTGGAAGAGGGTGTAGAAGGATGGGTTAGTAAATTTGCAGATGACACGAAGGTCGGTGGAGTTGTGGATAGTGCTGAAGGATGTTATAGGATACAGAGGGACATAGATAAGCTGCAGAGCTGGGCTGAGAGGTGGCAGATGGAGTTTAATGCGGAAAAGTGTGAGGTGGTTCACTTTGGAAGGAGTAACAGGAATGCAGAGTACTGGGCTAATGGCAAGATTCTTGGTAGTGTAGATGAACAGAGAGATCTCGGCATCCAGGTACATAAATCCTTGAAAGTTGCCACCCAGGTTAATAGGGCTGTTAAGAAGGCATATGGTGTGCTAGCCTTTATAAGCAGGGGGATTGAGTTTCGGAACCACAGGGTCATGCTGCAGCTGTACATAACTCTGATGCGGCCACACCTGGAGTACTGCGTGCAGTTCTGGTCACCACATTATAGGAAGGATGTGGAAGCTTTGGAAAGGGTTCAGAGGAGATTTACTAGGATGTTGCCTGGTATGGAGGGAAGGTCTTACGAGGAAAGGCTCAGGGAATTGAGGTTGTTTTCGTTAGAGAGGAGAAGGCTGAGAGGTGACTTAATAGAGACATATAAGATAGTCAGAGGGTTAGATAGGGTGGACAGTGAGAGTCTTTTTCCTCGGATGGTGATGACCAACACGAGGGGACATAGCTTTAAATTGAGGGGTGAGAGATATAGGACAGATGTCAGAGGCAGTTTCTTTACTCAGAGAGTAGTAGGGGTGTGGAACGCCCTGCCTGCAACAGTAGTAGACTCGCCAACTTTAAGGGCATTTAAGTGGTCACTGGATAGACATATGGATGAAAATGGAATAGTGTAGGTCAGATAGGCTTCAGATGGTTTCACAGGTCGGCGCAACATCGAGGGCCGAAGGGCCCGTACTGCGCTGTAGTGTTTTATGTTCTATGTTCTATCTTAAAGAAAGAGAGAGAGGTAGAAAGAATGAGGATGGGAGCAGGGATCGTTGCTGAGTTCTAGATATTAGGACCTAGGCTGCTGAAGATGCACAATAGTGCAGGTTTGAAGGACTGTAGATGTCTTGGGTGGGTTGGATGGTATTATCAAAATAGGGAGCAGCAACATATGGGGAAATTAAGCAGGGAATGAAGAAGGGTCCCAGGTTAGATTCCCAGCTTGGGTCACCGTCTGTGCGGAGTCTGCACGTTCTTGTGTGTCTGCGTGGGTTTCCTCCAGGTGCTCCGGTTTCGTCCCACAAGTCCCGAAAGATGTGCTTGTTAGGTCATTTGGATATTCTGAATTCTCCCCCTGTATACCTGAAAAGGCGCCGGATGTGGCGACTGGGGGCTTTTCACAGGAACTTCATTGCAGTGTTAATGTAAACCTACTTGTGATAATAAACATTATTATTATAATCAAGGATGTGAATTTTTAAATTGAGATGTTGCTGAACAGGATTTGTTACAAGTCTGGGCACAGGATCAGAATTCAGAGTGAGCTTTAGATTCTGGAACATGGCAAGGCTGGCCAGGAGTGCATTGTTACAACCATGTTACCATACCAGTCCAGCTTAGGATCATTAGCAAAGCTAGCAACATCTACTGTTGTTTTTCCCATTCTAAGTGCGAGCGAGTTTAAAGTTCTGTAACAATTGTGTGACCTTCTGTACATTACTTGGCTGCTGCTTATTTGTTACTTTTAATAAATGTTACTTTTAATAACGTCAAAACAACAGTTTTGTTAAGAGTGTTATTCTTCCCATTATCTGAAGTTTAGATGATCACAAGGAGGTGTGGGTCACATCCTACATGCTAATTAAACCAACAAGGATTTCTGTGTTGGCCCAAACTGCACAAAGTCAGCCAATCTATTGAGTTCCCAGTGATCTTTGAACTTCCCTCTCCAGTCAATCAAAAGCTATCCAGTTCCCTATTTGAGCAAATCCCTTCAACAGCTGACTATGATTCGTTTCCTTTTATCTTCAACTACAATTAGTTCAGTCAAAGAGCTGGCACATACACCGTGAGACACATCTCTTTCTGTGTTGCACTGTTCTAAGGGGCTGGTTTAGCACACCGGGCTAAATCGCTGGCTTTTAAAGCAGACCCAGGCAGGCCAGCAGCACAGTTCAATTCCTGTACCAGCCTCTCCGAACAGGCGCCGGAATGTGGTGATTAGGGGCTTTTCACAGTAACTTCATTGAAGCCTACTCGTGACAATAAGCAATTTTCTTTTCTGTCTTTACTTCCATGAAGTTGTGTATTTTTCATCCATACTTCAGAAAAATGTCTGCAGATTAAGCATCATCCAGATTGTTAATGAGTTTTAATATTCAATCTCTCTTTTTATTGCTGTGAGCAAAACTCGAGACAAAGGGAGCAGCCATTCCTCCTCGCCATGCTCACTGATCCCAGGAGCCCAGTGCATGTGCACTGTCTCTCCGAATGAGCAATTCACTTTTCTCCAGCCCTTTTCCCCATGACGCTGCACATTCTTCCTTTTCAGATAAGTTTATTTTCCCCTCAATTGAACGTGTCTCCACTGCACCTTGACGCAGTACATTCCAGACCTTAACTACTCACTTTTTTCCCTCGTATAGCTTTTGCTTAAATTACATTAAATCTGCACCCTCTGATTTTCAATCCTTTCAGGAGAGTGAAGTTTCTCTATCCAGATCCCTCAGGATCTACATATACTGTTCACAGCACAGCAACATCTCAAATTTAAATCTCTTATCCTCGCGCTCGAATCCCTAAATGGCCACACCCCCGCCCGATCTTTATTACTTCCTACTTTCTCAGGAAACTAAGGAAATTCGGCATGTCCACATTAACCCGTACCAACTTTTACAGATGCACCATCGAAAGCATCCTATCTGGCTGCATCACTGCCTGGTATGGCAACTGCTCAGCCCAGGACCGCAAGAAACTTCAGAGTTGTGACACCGTCCAGTCCATCACACGAACCTGCCTCCCATCCATTGACTCCATCTACACCTCCCGCTGCCTGGGGAAAGCGGGCAGCATAATCAAAGACCCCTCCCCCCCCCCCCCCCCCCCCCCCGGCTCACTCACTCTTCCAACTTCTTCCATCGGGCAGGAGATACAGAAGTCTGAGAACACGCACAAACAGACTCACAAACAGCTTCTTCCCCACTGTCACCAGACTGCGAAATGACCCTCTTAGGGACTGACCTCATTAATACTACACCCTGTATGCTTCATCCAATGCCAGTGCTTATGTAGTTACATTGTATATCTTGTGTTGCCCTATTATGCATTTTCTTTTATTCCCTTTTCTTCCCATGTACTTAATGATCTGTTGAGCTGCTCGCAGAAAAATACTTTTCACTGTACCTCGGTACATGTGACAATAAACAAATCCGATCCAATTACCACCTCCAGCATTCAATCCGACAAGATCTCTGTACTCTTCCCTTTTTTCACCATTGCAGGCTGTCACTGCTCTGGAATATCCCCTCCCTTAACCTGCCCCTTCAAGTTGCTGAAAACCTACCCCAAACATTCGGTCATCCACTCTGGCATCATCTTTGGTGGCTCATTGTCAAATATTGCCTGATAATGCTCCTGTGGGTGACGTTTTATCAAATTAAAAATGCAAGTTGTTATTGTTGAAAAACCTCAGGTTAGTTTGTAGCAATTCATGGATATGACATGGTTCATTCAGCTTGTGTAACTCATCCTACAGAACCGTCCCATCACTGTCTCCAAATATTTCCTGACTTTCTCCATAGCTTTTGCCGACCCTCATTCAGCCAGAGGCCAATTTATGTATTAATCAGTTTGCATTAAAAGGACCTTTCTGATCTTTGATCAGAACTTGTCTTGCAGTTAGGGTGTAACTGAGAATAGCGATTAAGCTTTGTTGTTCCAATTAATATCTAGCCCACTATCTATCCTAGTGGTTGTTTTTGGGCTAATAATAATAATGATCTTTATTGTCATAAGTAGGCTTACATTAACACTGCAATGAAGTTACTGTGAAAAGCCCCTACTCGCCACATTCCGGCTCCTGTTCGGGTACACAGAAGGAGAATTCAGAATGTTCAAATTACCCAACAGCACGTCTTTTGGGACTTGTGGGAGGAAACCGGAGCACCCGGAGGAAACCCACGCAGACATGGGGAGAACGTGCAGACTCCGCACAGACAGTGACCCAAGCCGGGAATTGAACCTGGGACCCTGGCGCTGTGAAGCAACTGTGCCAACCATTTGTAGGAGAAGAGGAGTTTAAATCACTCCGTGGACTATTTGAGAATTGAATTTAGTCTAAAGAATTTGGATATAAATAGCTGGCTAAGAAACTGAACTGTTGGAACTGAACTACGACTTCACTCTTGTCTTAACCCAGCTTGAGCACAAGTGCCCAGGAAGTCAGATCGGCCTTCCTGAAAGTGAACCCACGGAAGGCGATGGGCCCGGACGGGATCCCTGGTCGTGCACTCAGAACCTGCGCGGACCAGCTGGCAGAGGTTTTCACAGACATCTTTAACCTATCCCTACTCCACTCCGAGGTCCCCACCTGCTTCAAGAAGACCACCATCATACCGGTACCAAAGAAGAACCAGGCAACGTGCCTCAATGACTACCGCCCGGTGGCCCTGACGTCAGTGGTAATGAAGTGCTTTGAGAGGCTGATCATGAAGCGCATCACCTCCATACTCCCGGAACGCCTTGACCCACTTCAATTCGCATACCGTCGCAACCGGTCCACATCAGACGCCATTTCCCTGGCCCTACACTCATCCCTAGAGCATCTCGAAAACAGGACTCCTACATCAGACTCTTATTTATTGACTACAGCTCTGCCTTCAACACCATAATCCCAGCCAAGCTCATATCAAAGCTCCAAAACCTAGGACTTGGCTCTCCGCTCTGCAACTGGATCCTTGACTTTCTGACCAACAGACCACAGTCAGTAAGAATGAACACCAACACCTCCTCCACAATAGTCCTCAACACCGGTGCCCCGCAAGGCTGCGTACTTAGCCCCCTACTCTACTCCCTGTACACACACGACTGCATGGCAAAACTTGGTTCCAACTCCATCTACAAGTTTGCTGACGATACGACCATAGTGGGCCGGATCTCGAACAACGACGAGTCTGAATACAGGAGGGAGATAGAGAACTTAGTGGAGTGGTGCAACGACAACAATCTCTCCCTTAATGCCAGCAAAACTAAAGAGCTGGTCATCGACTTCAGGAAGCATAGTACTGTACACACCCCTGTCAGCATCAACGGAGCCGAGGTAGAGATGGTGAGCAGTTTCAAATTCCTAGGGGTGCACATCACCAAAAATCTATCCTGGTCCACTCATGTCGACGCTATCACCAAGAAAGCACAACAGCGCCTTTACTTCCTCAGGAAACTAAGGAAATTTGGCATGTCCACATTAACTCTTACCAACTTTTACAGATGCACTATAGAGAGCATCCTCTCGGGCTGCATCACAGCCTGGTATGGCAACTGCTCGGCCCAGGACCGCAAGGAACTTCAGAGAGTCGTGAATACCGCCCAGTCCATCACACGAACCTGCCTCCCATCCATTGATTCCATCTACACCTCCCGCTGCCGGGGGAAAGCGGGCAGCATAATCAAGGATCCCTCCCACCCGGCTTACTCACTTTTCCAACTTCTTCCATCGGGCAGGAGAGTCAGAAGTCTGAGAACACGGACGAACAGACTCAAAAACAGCTTCTTCCCCACTGTCACCAGACTCCTAAATGACCCTTTTATGGACTGTCCTCATTAACACTACACCCTGTCTGCTTCATCCGATGCCAATGCTTATGTAGTTACATTGTATATCTTGTGTTGCCCTATTATGTATTCTCATGTATTTTCTTGAATTCTGTTCAATTCCCTTTTCTTCCCATGTACTGAATGATCTGTTGAGCTGCTTGCAGAAAAATACTTTTCACTGTACCTCAGTACACGTGACAATAAACAAATCCAATCCAATCCAAATAGGAACAGGAGGGAGTCGCATAGATAACTGCTGAACTTTCACATTGTCTCCTCTTTCCTGCCCAATACCCACAACCCCCGATTCACACAGGGTGCAATTTTCCGGTACCCATCATGGTGAGGCCAAGGCCAGAAAATGTCCGCCGACTTCACCGGGACTGGACGAGCTCACTGGTGGAAGGGGCCACAAAATTCCATCCTTGGCGTCCGCCCTCAAGTTTCCAAAAATCTATCGATCTCACGCTTAAATATACACAGTGTAAACGTCCACAGCTCTCTGGGATGGATAATTTCCAAGGTTCACAACTCCCCCCCCCCCCCCCCCCCCCCCCCCCATCTCAATCCTAAATGGCCAACCCCTTATCCTGAAACTATGTCCGCGCTCACCCCCCCCCCCCCCACAAACCTTCACTCTGTAGCAAAGAAACAGCCTTTCAGCATCTGTATGAATGTGGTGGCTTCCAACTGCTAGACAAGCCACTCAACACTGCGACATAGAGACAAGATGCCAGGTCTGCCAGCAAGGCCCAGTCCCCGGGAAATATAGCTCTCTTTCTCATCGGCCGAGAAGAACAATCTCAGCTTCTCCAACCTCACAGAACTACAGTTTCTCATCCCTGATATTGCTTGAATAAATCTCTCCAAAAAGCTTATCGAGGCCTTGACATTTTTCCTCCAGTGCGGTGTCCAGGATTGATTACATTTCTCCAGCCGTTTTCTAACGGATTAGAATAACTTTGTTTTATGTACTCTATGCTTCGAGTGATAAAGCTAAGATTCCTACAGTCTCCTCAACTCGCCCCAGTGCCTTCAGAGATTTGTGGACATTTGCCCCAAGGTCTCTCCATCTCTGCACCCCCTTTAAAATTGTACCATTTCATTGTTATATCGTTTCTCCTCGTCCCTGCGACCACAGAAACATCACTTCACACTTCTCCTTGTCACGTTTCATCTTAGTTAGAAGTCTTACAACACCAGGTTAAAGTCCAACATGTTTGTTTCAAACACTAGCTTGCGGAGCACTGCACCTTATTCAGGTGACTTTAATCGGGTGTTGTAAGACTTCTTAACTGTGCTCACACGCCGGCATCTCCCCATCACATTTCATCTTGCCTTGAGTTTGCCTGTTTTCATCAATCCCGAAGGCCGTTTCTCTCCTCCACACTGTTTATCCCAAAGCTAGAAGCAGAAACTCACATGCACACAAACGTGCACACGCGCATATATCTGCAGGACGATTAACATGGTTTTAAACTTGAAATAAATGGAAAACTTGCAATCAGAAGCTGGGACCGGAACCTTTTCTTTCAAAGTGATTTGAACCAACAAAACTACTCAAGCCTGTGCTGTGTATATAAATAAAACCAAATAAAAAAAATAACTGGAAATAAACAGCAGGTGAGCCAGTGTGTATATAAAGAGAAGTGGTCGATAATTAACATTTAGGGAGCACAGCTCTTCAATGCAATGAAACCAAAAGATAAAAGTTTCTTTCAGTAAGTTTGCAAAAATAGAAGAGGGCAGGAAGAACCGAGTGTGAGAAAATAAAGGGGTGAAAGCTTTATTTTTTAATTTGTTCGTGGGCATCACTGGCAAAGCCAGGATTGAGTGCCCATCCCTCATGGCTCCTCGGAATATTTCAGAGGGCAGTTCAAAGTCAAACGCGTTGCTGGGAGTCTGGGGTCACATACAGTGCAAACTGAGTACAGCCGACTGATTTCCTTCCTCAATGACTACCAGTGAAACTGTCAGCTGATGGGCTCATGGCCATTACTGAACTAGCACCTTCAGACTGGGAAAACTATACCCGTCTATGAATAGATCTCCCATCCGTCTAATTCCTGTTCTCTGCCAACTTCAGAACCCGCCATCTATCCTGCCCGGTGCGAACCTGTAGTTATTGCAAATCGGGGTCCAGACTGGCGCACCCTCTACCTTCTTATACCTCCTCCATTGCCCCCGGATCCTCAATGCCGCCCCCACCACTGGGCAAGTGGATTTACGGGCCAGTGAGAATGGCAGAGGTGCCGTTACCAGTGCTCCCAAACTGCTGCCTTGCATGGCGCCGCCTCTATTTGTTCCCATGCCGACCCCTCCCCCATTACCCACTTCCTAATCATGGCTATATTTGCCGCCCAGAAGTAGTTGCAGAAGTTCGGTAGCACCAACCCACCCTCCCCCGACTGCGCTCCAACAACATTTTCTTCACCCGCGGGGTTTTATTCGCCTACACAAAGCCCAAAATAATCTTGTTTACCCGCTTGAAAAGGGCCTTAGAGATGAAGATGCGAAGCCACTGGAAGACAAACAAAAATCTGAGGAGCCCCATCATTTTCACTGTCTGTAAACCCCCCCCCCCCCCCCCCCCCCGCCAACAATAACAGGAGCATATCCCATCTTTTCAAGACCCTTCCATTTGCTCCACCAGCCGGGTCAGGTTGAGCCTCTGTAATGCCTCCCATTTCCGAGCCACCTGTATTCCCAGGTAGCGAAAGCTCCTCTCTACCGTCCCGAGTGGCAGCTCCTTCAGTCGCCTCTCCTGCCCCATTGCCTGGATCACGAACAATTCACTTTTTCCCATGTCCAATTTGTACCCCGAGAACCTGCCAAATTCCCCCAAGATCTGCATAACCTCCCCCCCATCCCCACCACCGGGTCCGAGATGTACAAGAGCAGATCGTCCGCGTACAGAGAGATCCGGTGCTCCACGCCCCCTTCCCCCACCGAACCAGCCCCTGCCACTTCCTTGATGCTCTCAGCGCCATGGCCAGTGGCTCTATAGCCAGAGCGAACATCAACGGGGAGAGGGGGCACCCCTGCCTCGTCCCTCGGTGTAGCTTAAAGTACCCCGTCCTCAGCCGGTTCGTGCACACACTCGCTACCAGCGCCTGGTAGAGCAATCGCACCCAATCGATGAAGCTCTCCCCAAACCCAAACCTTCCCAGCATCTCCCAAAGATGCTCCCACTCCTCCCGATCAAAAGCCTTCTCTGCGTCCATCACAACCACCACCTCCGCCTCCTCTCCTTCTGAGGGCATCATAATTACATTCAAAAGCCTCCGAACGTTAGCATTGAGCTGTCTACCTTAACAAATCAGGTTTGGTCCCCCCCATCACCCCCGGAAACAGTCTTCTATCCTAATGGCCAAAATCATAGCCAGCAGCTTGGCATCTACGCTCAAAAGCGAGATCGGCCTATATGACCCACACTGCTCCAGGTCCTCTCGTTTAAGGATGAGCGAAATCGAGGCCTGCGACACAGTTGGGGTGAGGATTCCCCTCTCTTAAGCCTCATTAAAGGTCCTCATCAGCAGTGGGCACAACACCTCTGAGAACTTCTTGTAGAATTCTACGGGGTAACCATCCTGCCCCGGAGCCTTGCCCGACTGCATGCCCTCCAGTCCTTTAACAATTTCCTCTGCTTCAATTGGGGCCCCCAGCCCCTCGACCAGGTCCTCCTCCACCCTCAGAAACCTCAACTAATCCAGGAACTGCCTCATCGCTTCTGCACCAGGTGGGGGTTTCGACTCATATAATTTGCTATAAAATACTTTAAAAACGTAGTCCCCCCCCCCCCCCCCCCCCCCCCCCCTCCCCGAGTTAAAGATCATTTTGCTCTCCTTATTCCTTACTCCCCCAATCTCCCTGCCCGCTTCTCTCTTCCTAAGCTGGTACGCCAACATCCTGCTCGCTTTTTCCCCATATTCGTAGACCACCCCCCTTGCCCTCCTCAACTGTTCTACCGCCCTCCCCGTGGGCAACAACTTAAACTCTGCTTGTAGTTTCCGACACTCCCTCAAGAGCCCCGCGTCTGGGGCCTTCGCATATCTCCTATCCACTCGAAATACCTCCGCCACTAATCTCTCCCTCTCTGCTCGTTCCACCTTTTCTCGATGGGACCGAATCGAAATTAGTTCCCCTCTTACAACTGCTTTCAGAGCCTCCCAAACCATCACTGCTGATACCTCACCCATATCGTTTATATCCAGGTAATTCTGAATGGACTTATTCACCCGCCCACAGACTGCTTCGTCCGCTAACAACCCCACATCCAGACTCCAGAGTGGGCGCTGCCCTCTCTCCTCACTCAACTGCAAATCCACCCAATGCGGGGCATGATCAGAGACTGCAATTGCCGAATATTCCATCCCCCCCCCCACCTTCGGAATTAGCGCCCTGTTTAGAACAAAAGGAAAAATCAATGCGGGAGTAAACTTTATGGACATGAGAAAAAAAACGAAAACTCCTTCGCCTCGGCCGTTCGAATCTCCTTGGACCTACCCTACCCCCCCCCCCCCCATCTGCCACAATTCTTCCAGCCTCAAATGCTACCCACTTGCTGATCAATATCACTATCCCCCTGGTCTTTGAGTCCAGCCCAGAGTGAAACACCCGACCAACCCACCACTTTCTCAATCTTGTCTGATCAATAATCTTTAGATGCGTCTCCTGAAGCATTGCTACGTCTGCCTTCAGTCCCCTTAAATGCACAAAAATGCGAGCCCTTTTGACCGGCCCAGTCATACCCCTCACATTCCACGTAACCAGCCTGGATAGGGCTGCCACCCCCCACCTGCGGACTAGCCATAACCTTTTTTTGGCCAGCCCAGTGCCCGCAACACCCCCCCCCCCTTCCCCAAGTTCCCCCACAAGCAGCAACCGCCCCCGACCTCCCTTTTGTTCCCCGATAGTAGCTCCTCCCCTGTCAGCAAAGCAGCCTCCCCCCTCCCCACAACAGCACCTGATCCCCCAGGTCAAGCACCATCTTAGCACATGTTTACGCCTCACCTCACTTCCAAGAGTCAGCTGAACCATGCTGACCCCAACAGCCCCCGCCCCTGGTGCCAAACAGTCTGGCTCCCTATTGTTCGAACCCCTCTCCCGACATGCATAAACCATTTGATTATTATTATTAATGTCTCACAGCTCCAGGGTCCCGGGTTCAATTCTTGCCTCCGGTGACTGTATGGAGTTTCCACGTTCTCCCAGTGTCTGCGTGGGTTTCCTCCGGGTGCTCCGGTTTCCTCCCACAGTTCAAAGATGTGCAGGTTAGGTGGATTGGCCATGCTAAATTGCCCTTAGTGTCCAAAAAGGTTAGGTGGGATTACTGGGATAGGGTGAAGATGTGGACTTAAGTAGGGTGCTCTTTCTAAGGGCCAGTGCAGAGTCGACAGGCTGAATGGCCTCCTTCTGCATTGTAAATTCTCTGATTTCACTGCTCTTAATTAGGTAACTGCTGATCCATCTTCACTCGAGAGGAGGGTGTTGCCAAGGTCACAGTAAAGAAGGCGGCAGTGGGGAAATTCGATAGGATAAAAATAGAGGAGGCACTTAATTAGAAACTGCTAACAGGAGCCTTTTTGAGGATAAGGTGTCGGCTGTGGGTCAATGGATAACTCTCTCCCCTCCGAGCCAGGTGGCTATGGGTTTGAGTCCCTCGCCAGGGATTTGAGCACACAATCTAGGTGGACAGTCAGAGTGCAGGAAATAGGGTGCGCTCCACTGTCACGGCCATCTCTCAGAAAAACGTTAAACTGAGGCCGTCTGTGCTCGTGGATGAACGTAAACGATCCCATGGTTACTTTGTTGAAGAAGAGCAGGGGAATTTGCCTGGCTAAAATTCATCCTTCATTCAACATCAATAACAGATTATCTGTACTTTACCACAGTGCTGTCTGTGGGAACAGTGATGTGCAAGTTGGTTGCTGTGTTTCCTATATTGTGTCACTGGCTGTAAAGTAAAACAAAGCAGGGGCGGCAAAGTGGCACAGTGGTTAGCACTGATACAGGGACAGGGATCCGGGTTCAATTCCGGCCTTGGGTGACTGTCCGTGTGGAGTCTGCACAGAGATGCCAGTGAAGCCATTTTGCATCCGGTTAATGGAATGAAGGTGAAAACCTGACCGGAATTGTCCCACGATGCCAGCGGGATATTACGCCGGGATATTACCATGCCTGGGTAACGTGGCATGGACTTGACGGCACCCACCCAGAGGCTGGCCTGAGGCAGCGAGCGGAGATCAAAAGATGGAGGCCTCCAGCAGGCCTGGATCACCACATGCAGCAATGGGTTGAAGGGGGACTGTGGGAGCCAGTCGGGTGGGAGAGGGATCGGCAATGACGGTACCGGGGTACTGAGGGTTGTTGCGGCAGAGTTCAGCAGAACGAGTGGTGGCTAATGCATTGTTTGAGGTGGTGAGTCCCTGGGGCAAGTATGGTGTGTTGAAATTCCTCTGCATGGGACAGAGGGAGTTGGGGACAGGTTAAAGAGAAGGTCAAATGTTATGGGGGGGGGGGGGGGGGGGGGGGGGGGGGGGGAATCTTGCATTCTCTACCACTTCTTCTCTCGGTGCTCCCCTGATATCTGCAGCAGGGGTGGACACAGCCTGCTGACCAGTTTGCTCTGCTGCTTTTGATGACCTTGCCAGCCATCCCCTGGAGACGCGAGGGTTGAAGGGCCTGGCTTGCTTCGGCTGTGCTGTTGTGGGGTGTAGCTGTTCCCTCTGTGGTCACAGCGGATGAAGCTGAAGGGATTACAGGCAAAGGGGTTTCACAAGGGCCACACACTCTCGGGAATCTGGACTGGAGGTCCCAGGGTGTCGAACCACCACTCCCCATTCCCTTTGGGTGCTCGAGTGTCCCTGCTTGACTCCACCTCTCATAGGCATTGCGAAAGCCACAGCTATCTTGATGTGTGTGGAGATCAGCACCACTTCCTCAGCCATCAACAATATAGACTCCGCCGTCTCACAGGGTACCCTGTTACAGGGCTGCCGACCACTCTGCCTGATGTGTTGCCCCACCCCCCGCAACTCTTGCCGTTTCCCAGCATCCCGCGCAGGGCCCATCCCAGAGGCTCATCGTCCGACTTGGATGTCTCAGATGCCGCCTCCCCAGCAGTCCTCCCACATGTTGGTCAGCTTGGCTAACCCTGCATCTTCCTGCCGCGGACACTTGCCCGTGAGGTGACCACCAGAATGTGAGACCTGCCTGAACTGGATCTCGGAGCCACCAAGGTGTGTGTGTGTGTCTGTGCTGGAGGGTACAGGTGACTGTTGTGATTACTCTACAAGTGCACTTCTTTCCTCTCCCCAAGTGTCCTCTGTGGGCTGGAGATCCCGCTGGAGAGGGCTTGCCTTCCCGTATTCCTGCTGCACCTGTAAATGAGAGAGGAGAAAGAGCAAGTGACTGCATGAGCTGCCAAGTTTGGAGAACGTATGACCCGTTATGCATGGCTCCTTAATGGGTCGCAGGCCACCCATCCACCTCCATTCAGAGAGGCTTGGTCCGGTTCCTCCCCTGGAGGGCAGGCGCTCTGCCGGCTGGGAAGCCCGGGCAGGCGCTCTGCCGGCCGGGAAGGCGCTCTGCCGGCCGAGAAGCCCGGGCAGGCGCTCTGCCGGCCGGGAAGCCCGGGCAGGCGCTCTGCCGGCCGGGAAGCCCGGCAGGCGCTCTGCCGGCCGGGAAGCCCGGGCAGGCGCTCTGCCGGCCGGGAAGCCCGGGAAGGCGCTCTGCCGGCCGGGAAGCCCGGGAAGGCGCTCTGCCGGCCGGGAAGCCCGGGCAGGCGCTCTGCCGGCCGGGAAGCCCGGGCAGGCGCTCTGCCGGCCGGGAAGGCGCTCTGCCGGCCGGGAAGGCGCTCTGCCGGCCGGGAAGGCGCTCTGCCGGCCGGGAAGCCCGGGAAGGCGCTCTGCCGGCCGGGAAGGTGCTCTGCCAGCCGGGAACCCCGGGAAGGCGCTCTGCCGGCCGGGAAGCCCGGGAAGGCGCTCTGCGTCACGTCCTCTTGCCTGTTGTGCCTGAACATTTCCTGCACGAAGGAAGATGAGATTGAGAACAACTGGGTGTCAGATATGGTCTTTCGCCTGCTCCTTACAAATAGCCCATTGGATTGTATGCCAGCCGATTGATAGCAGGTTGCCCACAGGGGTTTAGGGGTATCACCCCCAGAGAGAGCAGCCCATGCACATGGAAGGATAAGGCTCAGAGAGGCACCTCATTAGCACGTTTGTTGGTGCCCTCCAGTGCCTCGCCCTCTACCACCTCCATCCCACCTCCCCAGACAGCACCTGTACTCTCAGTGTGGAACAATCAGGAACCCAGTCAGCCAGGCCACGCGATAGGCCAGGAAACCCTCAACTGCATAATTAACTGCATTAGGCAGGTATCACACGGTTCGGTAGATTTCCACTGCCCACCACAGCGGGAAACACTGCCAGTCCCTGTACTGTGACTTAGACTGGGCATTGGCCATGGATAATACCACCCAACAAGTCAATTAAACAAAAGATTGGCAAAAGTTCCAAACACAGGGTGCGAGATTCTCCCAGCCCCCCCCCCCCCCCGGGCCAGAGACACCCCACGAACGGGCCACGCCGCCCCGACGGCAGCACGCGATTGCAGTACGGAGAACCGACGCCAGCGTGGTTGCCGCTCTAGGCAGCCAGCCCGCCAATTCTCCGGCCCAGATGGGCCGAGCGGCTGTAGGAAAAGAGCCAAGTCCCCCTCGGCGCCATTTTAACCTTCGCTGGGCCGGTGGGACCTCGGCCTGCAAGGGTCAGGTGGCGGCCTGGTTTGGGGAGGGGGGGGGCTCTGATGTGGCCTGGCCGCACGATCGGGACCCACCAATCGGCGGGCCGGCCTCTGTGACTGGGGGCCTCCTCCCCTGCGCGCCAGCCCCTGTAGCCCTGCACCATATTGCGTCGGGGCTGGCGTGTTGAAGGAGGCCACTGTGCATGCCCGCCTTGGCCCGGGCACCACTGCGCATGTCCTCATTGGCACCAGCACAACTGCGCGGATCCAGTGGCGCCCAGTTCGCGCCAGGATCTGCAGCTGGAACGGAGAAAACCGCTCCAGCGCCGTGCCTTAGAATTAGACGTGGGAGCGGCCCGTTCATGCCGTTATAAAACGCGACGGCATTTACGACGGCGTGTAGACTCTGCCGCGGGTTTGCAGAATCCCGCCCGAGGCTTAGCTTCCTGCCTTAAGGAGGTGAGTGCAAGTCACAGAATCTTTGTGATCAGCTGACTAATGATGATGACCTGGTGTATATGCAAAATATAATTCTAGGGACGTGGGCACCATTGCAAGGCCAGTTTTTTGATTGTCCACCCCTAGTTACCCTGGAAAGGTGATGGTCGACCTTCTTCTTAACACTGGTAGTGGATTTTGATAATAGCTGAATGCCTTGCTGGGCAATGCCAGTGGGGAGTTAAGAACCAACCACATTTTTGTGGGGCTGGAGTCACATCTAGACACAGACTGGCCGGGCGTGACAGAATTCCTTCCCCCAGGGCATTCGTGTGGATCTGTTTTTATCATCTTGGTTAACAGACCTACTCGCCGCCCACCTCCAACTCCCTTTCCCTGTATATTTCTGAAGATTGTAATTTTAGCTGTCTAGCTTTAAAATGCCATGTCTAGATTTGCTACTTGCACCTCTAATGAAAGGGTTCAACATGAAAAAGAAAAACCTGTTTCCTTCTCGTTACAAACACTGACTCACCTGCTGTGTGTGTATTTTTATTTCGGAGCCTCAGTATTTTCGGTGTTTTATTTCAATTTTACAACACATTTAAATAGGAGGCCTTGTGGCGTAGTGGGTAATGCCCCCGAGTCCGAGCCAGAAGCTCTGCATTCTTTTTTTATAAATTCATTTACGGGATGTGAGCGTCGCCCCCCCCAAATCATTTATTGCCCATCAGAAGGTGGTGGTGAGCTGCCTTCTGGAATAGCTACAGTCCTCGAGGTGTAGGTACACCCACTGTGCTGTTAGGGAGGGAGTTCCAGGATTTTGACCCAGCGACAATGAAGGAACTGCCGATAGCAGAGTAGCATTGTGGATAGCACAATCGCTTCACAGCTCCAGGGTCCCAGGTTCAATTCCAGCTTGGGTGACTGTCTGTGCGGAGTCTGCACATCCTCCCCGTGTGTGCGTGGGTTTCCTCCGGGTGCTCCGGTTTCCTCCCACAGTCCAAAGATGTGCAGGTTAGGTGGATTGGCCATGATAAATTGCCCTTAGTGTCCAAAATTGCCCTTAGTGACGGGTGGGGTTACTGGGTTATGGGGATAGGGTTGGGTGCTCTTTCCAAGAGCCGGTGCAGACTCGATGGGCTGAATGGTCTCCTTCTGCACTGTAAATTCTATGAAATATAGATATATCAAAGTCAGGGTGGTAACCGACTTGAAGGAGAACCTCCAGGTGGTGGAGTTCCCATGTATCTGCTGCTCTTGTCCTTCTAGATGGTAGTGGTCACGGGTTTGGAAGATGCTGTCTAAGGAACCTTGCAGTGCATCTTGTAGATGGCTGCCACTGTGCATCAGTGGTGGAGGGTTTGCATGTTTGTGGAAGGGGAGCAATCAAGCAGACTGCCTTATCCTGGATGGTGTTGAGCTTCTTGAGTGTTGGAGCTGCACTCATCCAGGCAAGTGGAGAGCATTCCATTGCACTCCTGACTTAGGGTAGACAGGCTTTGGGGGATCAGGAGGTGAGTTACTCACCATAGGATTCCTAGCATTTGACCTGTCCTGGTAGCCACAGTAGTAATGTGGCTAGTCCAGTTCAGTTTCTGATCAATGGTAGCCCCAGGATGTTGACTGTGGGGGATTCAGCGATGGTAATACCATTGAATGTCATGGGGCGATGGTTAGATCCTCTCTTGTAGAAGATGGTCATTGCCTGGCATTTGTGTGGCGTGAATGTAAGTGAAGTCCCATCCCAGGACTTGACGGCCAAGGAGGGTGCATTCATAACGCAGCCAAACAGGTTGATTATCGACCTGCAAAATCCTTCCAAACTCACCAAGGGCTGGCGCTCAGAGTGGGAGAGACTCTCCTGGTCAGCCGTGTGATGGAAAGAACGTTGGAGACTCCACCAACACTATCCATAGCTCCAGACCTCAACACGCATGTAAAAGTGCATGTTCCACAGCAATTGTATTCCCTCAATAATCAGCTACACACCAACACCCAAATGTGTCATTTCACTGTCAGTCTCTGGGCTGAGTTTGTATTATCCGGTGCAATGATACAAGATTTTGTGTGATCACTTACCAGAGCGCAAGATCCCTTAGAAACTTTACCGACACTGGATTATATTTCAGGCATTATTTCATGGTCAAAAAAAGTCAGAACCTTTTTAAAATTCGCCATGACACCACGATAATACAAAAAAATGCAGTATTACTTAGTTAACGTCATTAACACAGTAAGCAGATACAGATGTTGAGCCAGAAAGAGAATAGATTAGCCAAAAGCTCGGTCTAAGAGGCGGGTTTGAGGGACTGGAAGGAGAAGAGGAAGATAGTTTGGGAGGCAGCGAGATTAAGGGAGGCTATTCCAGCTTTGGGGTCAGGTTTGCTGAAATCAAGAATAATTTAGTGTTCGAATTGGAGAAATGCAAAGATCTCAGAAGGTGAGATGAGGTGGTTGCAGAGATAGGGAGGGGCAAGGTGCTGAAAGGATTTGAAAACAAGGAAGAGAATTGTAAAATTGAGGCACTGTTTGACCACAAGCCAATTTAAGTTGATGAGTCAGTGGTACAGGAAGAAGAGGATTAGCATCAACAACAGAGCTTCGAATGACTCAAAGATTGTGGAGAGGAGAATGTGGGAGAACTGCAAGGCCTACTTTAGAATAGCTGATTATGCCAGCAGCAATGGTATGGATGAAGGTTTCAGCAGGAGATGAACCGAAGCAAGGATGAAATCGGACTCATCTGAGATGGAAATAGACAGTCTTAGGAATGGCGTGAATATGTGGCTGACAGGTCATCGCAGGGTCGAATCTAACACCAAAGCAATGATGGTGGCGAGGCAGACCTGGGTGTCGGGGTTGAAATGGTGGCAGAGTTGAGTGTCAAAGTTGAAACAATGGCGGGGAGACAGAGCTGGGTGTCAGGGTTCATAGAATCATAGTATTTACAGTGCAGAAGGAGGCCATTCGGCCCATCGAGTCTTCACTGGCTCTTGGAAAGAGCACCCAACCTAGCCAACCCTCCACCCTATCCCCATAACCCAGTAACCCCACTTAACCTTTTTTTGTGGATACCAAGGCAATTTATCACGGCCAATCCACCTAACCTGCACATCTTTGGATTGTGGGAGGAAACCCACACAGAGACGGGGAGAAAGTGCAAACGCTGCACAGACAGTGACCCAGCCGGGAATCGAACCTGGGACCCTGGAGCTGTGAAGCAACTGTGCTAACCACTGTGCTACCAAAATGGTGGCAAAGCTGGGCGGCGGGGTTGAAATGACAGTAGAGCTGGGCGTCGGGGTTGAGATGGCGGTAGAGCTCGGCGTCGGGGTTGTAATGGTGATGGAGCTGGGTGTCGGGGTTGAGATGGCGGTAGAGCTCGGCGTCGGGATTGAAATTGCGGCACAGCTGGGTGTCGGGGTTGAAATGGTGGTGGAGCTGGACGGCGGGGTTGAAATGGCGGTAGAGCTGGGCGTCGGGATTGAGATGACAGTAGAGCTGGGCGTCGGGGTTGAGATGGCGGTAGAGTTGGGTGTCGGGGTTGAAATGGTGGTGGAGCTGGGTGTCGAGGTTGAAATGGCGGCAAAGTTGGGCGTCGGGGTTGTAATGGTGGAGGAGCTGTGCGTCGGGGTTGTAATGGTGATGGAGCTGGGTGTCGGGGTTGAAATGGCGGTGGAGCTGGGTGTCGGAGTTGAAATGGCGGCACAGCTGGACGTCGGGGTTGAAATGGCGGCGGAGCTGGATGTCAGGGTTGAGATGACAGTAGAGCTGGGTGTCGGGGTTGAAATGGCGGCGGAGTTGGGTGTCAGGGTTGAAATGATGGTGGAGCTGGGCGTCGGGATTGAGATGACAGTAGAGCTGGGTGTCGGGTTTGAAATGGTGGTGGAGTTAGGTGCCGGGGTTGAAATGGTGATGGAGCTGGGTGTCGGGGTTGAAATGGTGATGGAGCTGGGTGTCGGGGTTGAAATGGCGGCACAGCTGGACGTCGGGGTTGAAATGGTGGTAGAGCTGGGTGTCCGGGTTGAAATGGTGGTAGAGCTGGGTGTCGGGGTTGAAATGGTGGTGGAGCTGGGTGTCGGGGTTGAAATGGTGGTGGAGCTGGGTGTCGGGGTTGAAATGATGGTGGAGCTGGGCGTCGGGGTTGAAATGGTGGTGGAGCTGGGTGTCCGGGTTGAAATGGTGGTAGAGCTGGGTGTCGGGGTTGAAATGGTGGTGGAGCTGGGTGTCGGGGTTGAAATGGTGGTGGAGCTGGGTGTCGGGGTTGAAATGGTGGTGGAGCTGGGTGTCGGGGTTGAAATGGTGGTGGAGCTGGGTGTCGGGGTTGAAATGGTGGTGGAGCTGGGTGTCGGGGTTGAAATGACGGTAGCGTTGGGCGTCGGGGTTGAAATGATGGTGGAGCTGGACAGCGAGGTTGAAATGGCGGCGGAGCTGGGCGTCGGGGTTGAAATGGCGGCAGAGTTGGGCGTCGGAACTGAAATGACGGTAGAGTTGGGTGTAGGGCTTGAAATGGCGGAGGAGCTGGACGTCAGGGTTGAAATGGTGGTGGAGCGGGGTGTCGGGGTTGAAATGGCGGCGGAGCTGGGCTTCGGGGTTGAAATGGTGGTGGAGCTGGGTGTCAGGGTTGAAATGGTGATGGAGCTGGGTGTCGGGGTTGAAATGGTGATGGAGCTGGGTGTCGGGGTTGAAATGGCGGTAGAGCTCGGCGTCGGGGTTGAAATGGTGATGGAGCTGGATGTCAGGGTTGAAATGGTGGTAGAGCTGGGCTCCGGGGTTGAAATGGTGGTAGAGCTGGGTGTCGGGGTTGAAATGATGGTGGAGCTGGATGTCAGGGTTGAAATGGTGGTGGAGCTGGGTGTCGGGGTTGAGATGGCGGTAGAGCTGGGTGTCGGGGTTGAAATGGTGGTGGAGCTGGGCTTCGGGGTTGAAATGACGGCAGAGCTGGATGTCGGGGTTGAAATGGTGGTGGAGCTGGGTGTCGAGGTTGAAATGGTGATGGAGCTGGGTGTCGGGGTTCAAATGGCGGTAGAGCTCGGCGTCGGGGTTGAAATGGCGGCACAGCTGGACGCCGGGGTTGAAATGGTGGAGGAGCTGGGTGTCAGGGTTGAAATGGTGATGGAGCTGGGTGTCGGGGTTCAAATGGCGGTAGAGCTCGGCGTCGGGGTTGAAATGATGGTAGCGTTGGGTGTCGGGCTTGAAATGATGGTGGAGCTGGACGGCGAGGTTGAAATGGTGGTGGAGCTGGGTGTCGAGGTTGAAATGGCGGCGGAGCTGTGCGTCGGGGTTGAAATGGTGGCACAGCTGGATGTCAGGGTTGAAATGATGGTGGAGCTGGGTGTCGGGGTTGAAATGGCGGCACAGCTGGATGTCAGGGTTGAAATGATGGTGGAGCTGGGTGTCGGGGTTGAAATGGCGGCAGAGTTGGGTGTCGGGGTTGAAATGACGGTGGAGCTGGGTGTCCGGGTTGAAATGGTGGTGGAGCTGGGCTTCGGGGTTGAAATGACGGCAGAGTTTGGTGTCGGGGTTGAAATGACGGTGGAGCTGGGCTTCGGGGTTGAAATGACGGCAGAGTTGGGTGTCGGGGTTGAAATGACGGTGGAGCTGGACGTCGGGGTTGAAATGGTGGCAGAGCTGTGCGTCGGGGTTGAAATGGCGGTGGAGCTGGGTGTCGGGGTTGAAATGGCGGCAGAGCTGGGCGTCGGGGTTGAAACGGTGGCAGAGCTGTGCGTCGGGGTTGAAATGGCGGTGGAGCTGGGCGTCGGGGTTGAAATGGCGGTGGAGTTGGGCGTCGGGGTTGAAATGGCGGTGGGGTTGGGCGTCGGGGTTGAAATGACGGTGGACCTGGGTGTTATCAGCGAAGCTAAGGTTTTTGAATGACATTGCCAAGGGGCAGCATGTAGATGAGAACTAGGAGACTTCAAGGTTAGATACCAGAGGCAAATGTGGGGGAGCTGGAAAAGAAACCATTTCAGGTGATTCTCGGTGAAAAATTAAACACAAGTGTGGGACCAGGCAAGTACATACCCATTAATTACTCCAGCATTATTATCCTAATACTAACTTCCTTTAATTCCTCCTTCTCACTAGACCAGTGATTCGTTAACATTTCTGGAAATAAAGTAGTAGTTGACTTGCTCTGCCATTTCCTTGTTCTCTATCATAAATTTTTGGACTGTAAAGGACCTACATTTGTTTTCCTAATCTTTTTTTCCTTTTTAGACCGCAAAGAAGTCTTTACAGTCCACTTCTATTTTCCTTGCACGTTTACTATCATGCTCTATTTTTCACCTCTTAAATTAATCTTTGTCTTTCTTCGCTGAATACCGAACTACTCCCAATCCTCAGACTTGCTAGTTTTTCTAGCCACTTTATAAGACTCCACTTTGGATCTAATTCTACCCTTAGTTTCTTTTTCTCGCCATGGTTGGGCCACTTTTCTTGTGTTTTTGCGCCAGAAAGGAAAGTATAACTATTGCAATGTACACATTTGTCCCTTAAATATTAGCCAGTGGCTATCCACCATCCTTTAATGAAGCTCCCCAATCTATTTGAGCCAACTCATGCCACAAACCTTCAAAGTTTCCTTTTAAATTTTAGGACCCTAGGTTCAGATCCGACTCCTTTACTTTCCATCCTAATGAAGAATTCTATCATCTTATTATGGTCACTGTTCCCTAAAGGACCCCACAATAAGATTGTTAACCCCTTCTCAGTGCACATCACCAAATCTAGGATAGCCTGTTCCCTAGTTGGTTCCTCAACTATTGGTCTAAAAAAAGTCTCGTACACAATCCAGAAATTCATCTGTCACAGTATAGTTGTTAAGTTGGTTTTCCCAATCTATCTGTCGATTCAAGCCATCCATAATTACTGTAGTGCCCTTGTTACATGCATCTCAAATTTCCTGTTTAAGGTCATTCCCTACCTTACCATTACTGGTTTGGAGGACTATCTCCCCGAATGTTTCCCACCCCTTGTTGCTTCTTAGCCCCACCCAGACTGATTGTACACCTAGATTTTGAGCCAGTATCCCCTCTCACTTTCCATTATTTTCTGTCCTTCCTAAATATTGAATACCTTGGAAATTCAGTTCTCTCCCTTGGTTACCCTTCAGCCATGTCCTCGTCACCACCATTATATTGTCCCTGTTTATATCAATGTGCACTGTTAATTCTTCTACCTTTGTCGCAAATTCACTGTACATTCAGATACAGTGCCTTTATCTACATGTGGTTTTTTTGTACTGTGGCCCTATTTGCTGCTAGTGCCTTGTTTCCTCTGCCTTGCACTTTTGCTTTCTACTTATGTGTCCTTCATTTCCACCCTTGTTTCTCTTTTGTGTTTCCGAGGCCAGGTTCCCCACCTTGCCGCCAGTCCAGTTGAAAACCTCCCCAACAGCTCTCGCAAATACCTCCGTGAGGCTATTGGTCCCAGTCCTGCTGGAGTGCAACGTGTCCAGCTTGTCCAGGTCCCATCTTCCCCAGAATCGGTCCCATTGCCTCAGGGATCCAAATCCCTCCCTTTTACATCATCCCTCCAGCCACACTGGTCTATTTTCCTACTCTTGATCTCGCTAGCACGTGGCACTGGGAGTAATCCTGAGATTATGAGTCAGCCTAGATTCTGGGCTCATGTCTATTAACTGCAACTTGGGCCCACAACTTTGTGACTCAGAGGGAAGAGTGCTACCCACTGAACTATTATTATTACCCAATCCTTTGTCTTTCCTCAATTTCTTAATCCAGTTTTCTCTATGGAAATAAAAAGTCAAACATAATTGAAAAGCATGGCGTGAGTCATCCCAGAATGTGAAATGTCATCAAATGAGCAATCAATTGAACAGACAGAATGTTTGTGCCTGAAAGACAGAGGACAGAAAATTAAGAACAATTCGAGGAGATAAGGAAACTGGTCGGGGAATTGATTCAAAAGTTTTCTGAAGTTGTGTTTTCAACTGCCTGGGCCCCACAAGCAAGATATAGACTTCCCCTCACAAACCTCTTAATCTCTTTCCTTCCTTTAAGACACTCCTTAAACCTTCCTCTTTGACCAAACCTTGAGCCACATTGGTTCAATGTCGTATTTTGTTTCATAAGATTTCCTGTTCAAATTGCTGCATCAAAAAAAAATCTACTGCCCTGCCTCAAGTGTATTCTTGTTCCATTTTGCCTCACACCATCATTCTTTTGTCATTGACCCTACTTGCCACATGAACACAGATCTTCCTTTTGGTAACCCTCCCCCCCCCATTCCCTGTCTTTATACTAACTTACAACCTGTAAAATGGCTAACATTTTGAAGAAAAGCAAGGGTAGCCAATATTTAGCTCGCAATCGACGTGACCAGAATAAAACATTTCAACATTTTGCAGTAGTGAGGGAAAGCCATGGGGGGGGGGGGGGGGGGGGGGTGAAAACTGAACTTGGCTCCAGCTGGCACTCCAACCCGCTGGGCACCCTCGGGAGGTGCCATAGAGGGAAGTCACAGACATTAAAACACAGGACACCATTTTTCCCCCTCCAGCGGATGCTGACAAAGATTAACACCATTTTGAGAGGAGAGAAGGCAAGCAAGCGGCGCTCGGCCCAGCTTTTTCTTCTGGGGCACGTTATCCTCACGACCCCAAACGTGACGGAAATAAAAAGATGGGCGCACCGCCTGCCATTGCTGTTTGCGGAAACCTGGTCGCTGTTGTGTGATCTGCACAATAAACAGCGACTCTCCCCCCCCCCCCCGTCAGAGAGCTGGCTGCAAACAGCACTGGCACATCCCGTCAACACAAAAGCTTCTAAATGCAGGTCCGCTCTCCAGTTTAAAAAACAACACAACAATAACAATTTGTTTTTCCTCTGCACAGTGATCGCTGGGCTTGCGCGGCAGCAGCTTTGTACAGAGTATTGTGTGTGAGGTTTAGTGGAGCAGCCAGTGTGAACAGGCTGGAACCAGTTAGACAGAGAGAGAGTCACACACAGATAGAGAGACAGAGAGATAGAGAGACAGAGAGACACACAGAGATAGACAGATAGAGAGAGAGAGAGAGAGACAGACAGAGAGAGAGACACACACAGAGATAGAGAGACAGAGAGAGAGACACACACACAGAGATAGAGAGAGAGAGAGAGAGACACAGATAGAGACAGAGAGAGAGACACACAGATAGAGAGAGACACACAGATAGAGAGAGAGACACACAGAGATAGAGAGAGAGACAGATAGAGAGAGAGAGAGACACACACACAGATAGAGAGACAGAGAGAGAGACACACACAGATAGAGAGACATACAGAGAGAGATGTTCCAATGCCTGGGAGCTGCCCACCCTCTCTGTTGATTGATCAATACTCAATATAAACCCCCCATCCTCACCTCACCCCACCACCCATCCTCACCCCACACAGAGAGTTTCCAATGGCTGGGAGCTGCCCACCCTCTCTCTGTGCTGATTGATCAATACTCAATATAAACCCCACACACACACTGATTAGGCTGCGGAGAGGAATGGGAAAGTGTTTACCTGGCTGTGTGGACGCGGTGTAGCTGGGCACAGTCAGAGCAGAGTGACGAGCAGCCCTGTGATACACACTCACACAGAGGGTGGCTGGGGGCGGGCCTGGCCTCAGCCCCGCATTCTGATTGGTCCCTCCCCGCTGTGACGGACAGCCGGCTGGGCCACTGGGCCTGCCCAGGTTTAAACAATGACGCGGCACAAGGGGAGGGGGCGGGGGCGGTATGCAGATGACCCACCCTTCCGGCGACGCTGATTGGCCGGGGCGCACGAGCCGCGGGGGCGCGCGGTGCCGGGTCCCGGTGAGTGGCGGCGCGGGCGCGGGCACGCGGTGCCGGGTCCAGGTGAGTGGCGGTACGGGCGCGGGCTCCTTACCTGGGCTGGCGTGGGGAGTGCAGTGGGGGGCGAGGAGGGTCTCCCACACACGCTGCATTTATATATCAGCGGCGGCGTCCCCCGGCTGGTTGCAGTGGCTGCGGGGTGACTGGGCAGCGGCTTTGCACGCTGTCACCCCCCTCCCCCAGTGTATTCTCACACAGACTGCTACACATCGGGCGCCATGTATCCCTGAGTTGTTCCTGTGCCCCGGGAGAAACACAATAACAATTCTGTGTCCCCCCCCCCCCCCCCCAAGGACACAATGTGAATGGGCTGCAGGCAGACTGGCAACACCATGGGCTGTGAGGCTGGACTGAACAAGGCGGCATTCCCATCTGCTCCTGGCTACAATTTCCTTCTCAATGCCACTGAGCCCAAGGGACAGACACTGTCCCCACAGTCAGAGCCAGGAAGGGGGGCTTCGCTGCACCGGGGGGGGGGGGGGGGGGGCTGTGATCACCCCTGGGGTCAGGAAGGAGGCTTCGCTGCACTGGGGGGAGGGGGGGGCTGTGATCACCCCCCAGGGTAGGAAGGGGGCTTCGCTCCACGGGGGGGGGGGGAGCTGTGATCACCCCCAGGGTCAGGTTACAGGCTTCACTGCACCGGAGGGAGGGAGGGAGGGGGGGGGGGGGTGGGGGGCTGTGATCACCCCCAGGGTCAGGAAGGAGGCTTCGCTGCACCGCGGGGGGGGGGGGAGGGGGGGGTGAGCTGTGATCACCCCAAGGATCAGGTTAGAGGCTTCACTGCACTGGGGGAGGTGGGGATGTGATCACCCCCAGGGTCAGGTTAGAGGCTCCGCTGCAGGGTGGGGGGTGGGGGTGGGGGGGGGGCTGTGATCACCCCCAGGGTCAGGTTAGAGGCTTCGCTGCACTGGGGGAGGTGGTGATATGTTCACCCCCAGTGTCAGGTTGAAGGCTTCATTTTATGGGCTGTGGGATGGGATGCACCATCATTCTGGGAATTATCACATGGCAACCATGAGGAAAATCAGGCAAAACCCAGACCAGGGCGTACAATACGGGGTGGGACAGACAGCACTAAAATAAACTGTTAGTTATACTCCTGTCAGAATCAAGGAGAAAGTAATAAGTGTAAATCAGAAAAATTACAGAGAGGTGCAAAAACTACAGACTAATTCTAATGGGGGACATTAGTTATCCAAATATAGGTAAGGTAAAGTCACCATAGTCCCAGATGAGCATCGGCTGCTTTCCATTTTAATAATAATAATCTTTATTATTGTCACAAGTAGGGTTACATTAACACTGCAATGAAATTATTGTGAAAAGTTCCTCGTCGCCACATTCCGGCGCCTGTTCATGGAGGGAGAATTCAGAATGTCCAATTCACCTAACAGCACATCTTTGGGGACTTTTGGGAGGAAACCGGAGCATCCGGAGGAATCCCAGTCATGGGGAGAACATGCAGACTCCACACAGACAGAGCCCCAAGCCAAGAATTGAACCTGGCTCCCCTTTGACAAGGTGCCACATAGGAGACTGTTAGATAAGTTAAGAGCCCATGGTGTTATGGGTAAGATCCTGGCATGGATAGAGAATTGGCTGACTGGCAGAAGGCAGAGAGTGGGGGTAAAGGGGTCTTTTTCAGAATGGCAGTCGGTGACGAATGGTGCACCTCAGGGGTCTGTGCTGGGACCACAACTTTTCATGACATACTTAAACGATCTGGAAGAAGGATCTAAAGGCACTGTTGCTAAGTTTGCAGATGATACAAATATCTGTAGAGGGACAGGGACTATTGAGGAAGCAGGGGAGCTGCAGAAGGATGTGGACAGGCTGGGAGAGTGGGTAATGAAGTGACAAATATAATCCAATGTGGAAAAGTTCTGCACTTTGGAAGGAGGAATGGAGGCAGAGACTATTTTCTAAATGAGGAAATGCTTGGGAAATCAGAAGCACAAAAGGACCTGGGAGTCCTTGTTCACGATTATCTTACGGTTAATGTGCAGGTTCAGTCAGCAGTTAGGAGGTCTACGATACAAGAGCGGGGATGTACTTCTGAGGCTGTATAAGGCTCTGGTAAGACCCCATTTGGAGTATTGTGAACAGTTTTGGGCCCCGTGTCTAAGGAAGGATGTGCTGCCCTTGAAAAGGGTCCAGAGGAGGTTCACAAGAATGATCCCTGGAATGAAGAGCTTGTCATATGAGGAACGGTTGAGGACTCTAGGTCTGTATTCGTTGGAGTTTAGAAGGATGAGGGGGGATCTTATTGAAACTTACAGGATACTGCGAGGCCTGGATAGAGTGGATGTGGAGAGGATGTTTCCACTTGTAGGAACAACTAGAACCAGAGGACACCATCTCAGATTAAAGGGACAATCCTTTAAAACAGAGATGAGGAGAAATTTCTTCAGCCAGAGGGTGGTGAATCTGTGGAACTCTTTGCCGCAGAAGGCTGTGGAGGCCAAACCACTGAGCGTCTTTAAGACAGAGATAGATGGGTTCTTGATTATATGGGGATCAGGGGTCATGGGGAGAAGGCAGGAGAATGGGGATGAGAAAACTATCAGCCATGATTGAATGGTGGAGCAGAGTTGATGGGCCGAGTGGCCTAATTCTGCTCCTATGTCTAATGGTTTTATGGTCTTGAAGGGGAGCGTGTCTGTGCACAATGAGGTTCCAATTCAGAATCTGGCACGGAATCCAGCCATTGGAGCCGCCCGCCAGCTCAGTTAGTCAAGTGAAGGAGCGAATGGACTGCAAAACAGGCGAAGAGCAAAGTGAGAAGTCATTTAAAGCAAGAAGTAAGATGGGAGAAAATAAAAACACTCAATGATCAAACAGAAAAGTTGGAAACAGATTAAATAAGTATGGAAGTTCAAATAAATTAGCAAAACAAATATATAGCATAAAGAAGGAATACCGGTATTAGAAGATGGCCATCACATCATAATAAATTCTGCGTCCAATTCTCGGGCCTCGTTACTCTCTTCCGCGAGTGAAATGAGGCCGGTAAATAGCGAGAGAGGCAGAAAACGAGAATCGTGCCAGGTGTCAAACAGTCTGCGATGCAACCGGCCCATTCCCGGAGGAGAAATCCGGATCTTGCTGTAGCGTGGCGAGAAGCCAATTACCATCACTTAAGCCCTTTTTCAGTTCAATTAACGGGGAGACCCCATATCCAATGGCCTCCCATGATTCATTAGCCTCTCCAGGGAGTGGTCATGCAGGCGCCGATTAGTACTCCTTTTGAACAACGTGAACCTGGTGGAAGGGCTTCTGTGGGGAGCAGAGGATGTGTTCACAGGCAAAGAGCCAGAGGGTGCTGGGCTTGCAACCTCGGTGCTCGACATGGGCCGGGAGCCTCTTGACTGGAAGTGTGGGACCCTCAGCAGGAGTGGGCCGCCATGGGAGGGTGGGGGGTAGGCGTTTGGGGGGGGGGGGGGGGGGGGGTAACCGGGGGGCAACTGCACACGGCACCACCATGCCAACCTCTGGATAATGTGTGCCAGTTCCCGATGGAACCCTTGTCCCTGCCCCTATCTGCCCCATTAACCACCCATCACCCCCACCGACTGCCGAAGCCTCTGCCCATGCGACTGAAGGAATTAGAGCACATCACACAATCAAGTGGATTCCTGTGGGTGGGCGGGCCATGTAGCATGTGGGAATCATTGCCTTGCATCCCAATCAGACATCAATGCCTGGACACTCTGCCTGGACACTGCAGGAGGCAACACCACACACAACGCAGCCAACATCTAAACACCCATGGGCCACAGCTCTGGGGACATGTCCACAGCCGGAGGATGGATGCCTCTGGCGGGTGTCCTCTGGGGGCACTGGGGCCGGCAGGCCCTGGTTCACTTGTCGGCGGCATATGCACAGTCCTGCCGGCGGGTGCTGACTGATGCGGCCTCATCAGAGGGTAGAACTTGGGGAAGCTGGTGGCAACAGCCGCCACTTCATAGGACGAGTTCAGGTTGGCATCCAGCGCCCCCTCCACCCGCTCAGTGTCCATAGGGCATCAGGCTCTCCACTGCGGTGGCCACCCGAGCAGTGTTGGCCTCGATGCCATGCATTGCCAGCGACATCTCCAGTGCCGTAGCCTCTCCCGTCTAATGGACTATGGGTCTGCTGGCATCTCCCTCGGAATGTCCTGGCCACACTTCCATCAGCTATGGGTAACCCTCTTCCAGAGGCTCAGCGTCAGGCTGGGACCCAGCTGGGCCCTGGGATCCAGCAGCCCTCCGACTGCTGACGCGCCTGGGGGGGTTCCTGCCTCCACCAGATGTAAATCAGCAGCAGTGTGGTGCTCACCAGATTGTGCTCCAGATCCCTGACCACTAACATTTCCCACTGAGGTGTCTGTGCTGGTGGAGGGTGGGGATGATAGCTGTGACGCCACAGTCGTATGTTCCTCGGAGCTCCCCTCCGAGGTGTCAGGAGAGGGGGCCGCCCGGGATGGGCTGGCGCCATCGGCTGGAGGACCTACTGGAGAATGGACAGGTGGTCAATGGGAGGGATGGCTCAGTCAGTGAGGCAACAATAACTCACATTTGACTGGTCCTCCGGGTGGAGCCTGGTGGTCCCTCACCTTTGCGGCATCCACCAGCCTCCGCCTGGGTGGCTGCTCTGCCCTTGGTCACGCCATCACCCCCAGGGCCCGCTCCTCGAAGGTGGTGAGGATTCTTATGTCCAGCACTCCAGTGCCTGCCTGGGCCCTCTCCCGGCGATTGCGAGAGATCTCTTCCTGCGGAGATGCAGAGAGGGCATCATTAGCCACATGCGTGGTTCACAGTGCTGGGAGGGGGTTGCGAAGGAAGGGTTGGTTGTGCATCAGCTGTTTAAGTGCTGCTCGACCTTGTTAGCGGGGGGTGGGAGCATGGTGTCGGCGAATCAGCTGGTGAGCCTCCATTTGAAATGAAATGAAATGAAAATCGCTTATTGTCACGAGTAGGCTTCAATGAAGTTACTGTGAAAAGCCCCTAGTCTCCACATTCCGGCGCCTGTCCGGGGAGGCTGGTACGGGAATCGAACCGTGCTGCTGGCCTGCTTTAAAAGCCAGCGATTTAGCCCAGTGAGCTAAACCAGCCCCTTTGTGGCGCAAAGCTTATGGGGCCTCATTAAGTGGATCAATTAACGTTGAATAGCGTTGCCGGCCTTGCTGGGCTGAGCCCTGGGAAGCTCCCAGCATTTCCTGCTCGCAACAGCACTCGGAAATCTTTCCGGAGAATCACGCCCGTAATGTTCAGTGTGAGAAATGAACAGGACAATAAGAAGCAATTATGTCACGTGGCGTAGAAATAATAACACTAATCTTTACATGATTATTAACTGAGGAGGAGTGGAAATAATTGTAACAGGTTAGAATATTCTTTAAAGGGGTCAGAGTAGGGAGTGATTGTGGTGATATCACCAAAGGAGTAAATATCTAAAATTATAGAATGGTTTGGGCACAAAAGGAGGCCATTCTGTCCCTCAGGTTCGTGCTAGCCGTCAGCAAGAGCAACTCAACTGGTACTTTGCCTTGTAGTCCTGTAATATTTTTATGTTCATGTAATTATGTAATTTTATTTTGAGGGCCTCGATTGCCTCCACCACACTCTCGGGCAGTAAATTCCAGATCCCAACCACCCACTGAGAAAACAGTCTCCACCATTCTCTCGGGCAGTGCATTCCAAATCCTACCCACTCGCTGTGTGAATCTTCCTCCACCACACCCTCGGGCACTGCATTCCAGGTGAAGACGTACAGGCGACTAGTAAGACCACAGCTCGAACATTGTGGAGCCTAAAGTCAAACATCATCTATTTTCAATGGTTCAAAGGCGGAGAATGAAGCGTCACTGATATAAGATGAAAGGTAAAATTTGGGATAGTGGGGAGAACAATTTCAGTACCAAAAGGATGTGTGGAGTTGGTGGTGTGGTCAATAGTTAAGATTAGATTATATCGATGGTCGTGAACATAAAGGATCTGGAAAATGGAAGGAATTTTGAATGCTGTTGAGTTGAAGATGAGCAGCAAGATGGATGACTTTAACCCAATGGCCTGTATCATGTTGTCGTTTCTGTGCAAGTGTGGAACGAATTAGCGATGCCCAAATATACTGTCTGAAAATGTCCCATTTGTTTTCTCAGTAACTAAGAGACAATACCATTTCTAACGTAGCAACTGGAAAAAGAATTGCCATTGTTCTGCTTCCTGCACATTCTCTCAGGGGACAGTGTATTGTCACCGATTTGGGTTAGTTTTCTGTTTCATTCTATTCACTTTGCATGATATATTTGCATTCTGCTGATTGGTTTTGTTTTGCGTATCCTCACACCAACACTGATTTTTACCCTTTGCGGAAAGTGGTGGAAGCATTTGCCAGCCAATTATCCGCTTATTGACAAAAAGGAGCGCTCTCTCCATGGCCAACAAGGCCAGGCATTGGAACCAAACCCGCACAATTCATTTTTTAGAAACACGATTTGAGGTCAAAAGGACAATTTCAAACCAGTTAACATTGCATCCGTGATAGGGAAAACCAAAAGTTATCTTTCCAAAGAGGCAGTGGTGGTGGTGGAACCTCGTGGAGTTCTTTGTGGAGGTAGGTTAGGCCATGGTCAATTGGGACAGTCAAAGAAAATTACAGCACAGGAAGACGCCCTTCGGCCCTCCCAGCCTGCGCCGATCCAGATCCTTTATCTAAACCTGTTGCCTATATTCCAAGGGTCTACTTCCCTCTGTTCCCCGCCCGTACATATATCTGTTCAGATGCATCTTAAATGATGCTATCGTGCCCACCTCTACCACCTCCTCTGGCAAAGCATTCCAGGCACCCACCACCCTCTGTATAAAAAAACTTTCCATGCACATCTCCCTTAAACTTTCCCCCTCTCACCTTGAAATCGTGACCCCTTGTAATTGGCACCCCCACTTTTGGAAAAAGCTTGTTGCTATCCACCCTGTCCATACCACTCATAATGTTTTAGACCGCAATCAGGTCCCCCCTCAACCTCCCTCTTTCCAACGAAAAAAATCCTAATATACTCAACCTTTCTTCATTGCTAGCACCCTCCATACCAGGCAACATCCTGGTGAACCTCCTCTGCACCCTCTCTAAAGCATCCACATCCTTCTGGTAATGTGCCGACCAGAACTGCACGCAGTATTCCAAATGTGGCCTCACCAAAGTCCTATATAACTGTAACGTGACCTGCCGACTCTTGTACTCAATACCCCGTCCGATGAAGGCAAGCATGCTGTATGCCTTCTTGACCACTCTATCGACCTGCGTTGCCACATTCAGGGTACAATGGACCTGAACTCCCAGATCTCTCTGCACATCAATTTTCCCCAGGACTCTTCCATTGACCGTATAGAATTGATCCTCTTGAATTGGATCTTCATAAATGCATCACCTTGCATTTGCCTGGATTAAACTCCATCTGCCATTTCTCTGCCCAACTCTCCAATCTATCTATATTTTGCTGTATTCTCTGACAGTCCTCCTCACTATCTGCAACTCCACCAATCTTAGTATCATCTGCAAATTTGCTAATCAGACCACCTATACCTTCGTCCAGATGATTTATGTACATCACAAACAGTGGTCCGAGCACGGATCCCTGTGGAACACCACTAGTCACCCTTCTCCATTTTGAGACACTCCCTTCCACCACTACTCTCTGTCTCCTGTTGCCCAGCCATTCCTTTATCCATCTAGCTCAGGGGTGGGCAAACTACGGGCCGCATGCGGCCCGACAAAGGTTTTTATGCGGCCCGCCAATGAGGTGCCCGGAATCATAACCGGCATTTTTGAAAAGCCGCCGGGGAAAAGCCGCTGAAGTAAATGCGCTTATTGAATAAGGTTTATTTGTAATCCAGGTTACAAACAATAAGCCTTATTATTGTTTGTAACCTGGACTCCTATTGGTCGCACACCCAACTAAACCGACCAATAAGGCAGCCCCACTCATCCACCCCACTACGCGCGTTTTTATCGTTGACTCGGCTGGGCTGTGCTTCTGTCAGTGTTAAGGATCAGCACAAGCAACTTGACACCTGATTTCAACAAACTGGTAAATGACTGCAGTCAGATGCATCATTCTCATTGACATTGTTCTGTTACTTACTGAGTTACTTTGTTTTTCAAATAAATGTGCTTTTTTTTCTTTAAAGATCTTTTATTTTGGCTATTTAAAATATTAATTATTTTACTTAATATACTATGCGGCCCTTTAAAATTGTGAATTTCTGAATGTGGCCCTTGCACGGAAAAGTTTGCCCACCCCTGATCTAGCTAGTACACCTTGAACCACATACGACTTCACTTTTTCCATCAACCTGCCATGGAAACTTTATCAAACGCCTTACTGAAGTCCATGCATATGACATCTACAGCCCTTCCCTCATCAATTAACTTTGTCACTTCCTCAAAGAATTCTATTAGGTTTGTAAGACATGACCTTCCCTGCACAAAACCATGCTGCCTATCACTGATAAGTTATTTTCTTCCAAATGTGAATAGATCCTATCCCTCAGTATCTTCTCCGACAGTTTGCCTACCACTGACGTCAAGCTCACAGGTCTATAATTCCCTGGATTATCCCTGCTACCCTTCTTAAACAAAGGGACAACATCAGCAATTCTCCAGTCCTCCGGGATCTCACCCGTGCTCAAGGATGCTGCAAAGATATCTGTTAAGGCCCCAGCTATTTCGTCCCTTGCTTCCCTCAGTAACCTGGGATAGATCCCATCCGGACCTGGGGACTTGTCCACCTTAATGCCTTTTGGAATACCCAAAACCTCCCCCTTCCTTGTGCCGACTTGACCGAGAGTATTTAAACACCCATCCCTAGCCTCAACATCCGTCTTGTCCCTCTCCTCGGTGAATACCGATGCAAAGTACTCATTAAGAATCTCACCCATTTCCTCTGACTCCACGCATAACTTTCCTCTTTTGTCATTGAGTGGGCCAATCCTTTCTCTAGTTACCCTCTTGCTCCTTATATACGAATAAAAGACGTTGGGATTTTCCTTAACCCTGTTAGCCAAAGATATTTCATGACCCCTTTTAGTCCTCTTTATTGCACATTTGAGATTTGTCCTACTTTCCCGATATTCCTCCAAAGCTTCATCAGTTTTAAGTTGCCTAGATCTTATGTATGCTTCCTTTTTCATCTTAGTTAGTCTCACAATTTCACCCATCATCCATGGTTCTCTAATCTTGCCATTTCTATCCCTCATTTTCACATGGACATGTCTGTCCTGCACTCTAATCAACATTTCCTTAAAAGACTCCCACATTTCAAATGTGGATTTACCCTTAAACAGCTGCTCCCAATCCACATTCCCTAACTCCTGCCGAATTTTGTTATACTTGGCCTTTCCCCAATTTAGCACTCTTCCTTTCGGACCACTCTTGTCATTGTCCATGAGTATTCTAAAACTTACGGAATTATGATCGCTATTCCCAAAGTAATCACCGACTGACACTTCAACCACCTGGCCGGGATCATTCCCCAATACCAGGTCCAGTATGGCCCTTTCCCGAGTTGGACTATTTACATACTGCTCTAAAAAACTCTCCTGGATGCTACTTACAAACTCTGCTCCATCTACGCCTCCAACACTACGTGAGTCCCATTCAATGTTGGGGAAGTTAAAATCTCCCATCACGACCACCCTATTGCTCCTAAATATTTCCATAACCTGTCTACATATTTGTACCTCTACTTCGCGCTCACTTTTGGGAAGCCTGTAGTGAAGTCCCAACAATGTTACTGCACCCTTCCTATTTCTTAGCTCTACCCATATTGCCTCAGTGCTCGAATCCTCCATAGTGCCCTCCTTAACCACAGCTGTGATATCATCTCTGACCAGTAATGCAACTCCTACACCCATTTTACCTCCCTTTCTATCCCTCCTGAATCAAATATACCCTTGGATGTTTAGTTTCCAATCTTGCCCTTCCCTCAACCAAGTCTCAGTAATACCAATAACATCATATTCCCAGGTACTGATCCAAGCCCTAACTTCATCTGCCTTACCTGCTACACTTCTCGCATTAAAACAAATGCACCTCAGACCACCTGTCCCTTTGCGTTCATCATCTCTTCCCTGTCTACTCTTCCCCCTAGTCACATTGAGTTTATTATCTAGTACCTTACTGGCTTTAGTTGCTGCCTCTTTACTGACCTCTAACTTCCTAATCTGGTTCCCATCCCCCTGCCACATTAGTTTAAAACCTCCCCAACAGTGTTAGCAAAAACACCCCCTTGGACATTGGTTCCAGTCCTGCCCAGGTGTAGACCATCTGATTTGTAATGGTCCCACCGCCCCCAGAACCGGTTCCAATGTACCAGAAATCTGAACCCCTCCCTCCTGCACCTTCTCAAGCCACGTATTCATTCTGACTATTCTTGAATTTCTACTCTGACTATCTCGTGGCACTGGTGGCAATCCTGAGATTACTACCTTTTGAGGTCCTGCTTTTTTAACTTATCTCCTAACTCCCTAAATTCTGATTGTAGGACCTCATCCCGTTTTTTACCTATATCTTTGGTGCCTATATGCACAATGACAACTGGCTGTTCACCCTCCCCCCTCCACATGCTGTGGATTTCAGGAAAGTGTTTGGCTGGATAACACATGGTAGATTACGAGAGAAGATTAGGCAGTGTGGCATGAGTGGGAGAAAAGCAACTTGTATTTAAAAATTGGCGGTGGGGAGGGGGCGCAGTGAAGGTGTGAGTTTGTAGACAACATAGAAATAGAGGGTAAAAACAACTTACTGCGGATGCTGGAATCTGAAGCAAAATCAGAAAATGCTGGAAAATCTCAGCAAGTCTGACTACATCTGTGGAGAGAGAGGAGAGAGCGTGGTTTCCCGTACCAGCCTCCCCGAACAGGCGCCAGAATGTGGCGACTAGGGGCTTTTCACAGTAACTTCATTTGAAGCCTGCTTGTGACAATAAGCGATTTTCATTTCATTTCATTTCAAGTCTGGATGGATCTTCTTCAAAGCTGGAGAGAGCTGGAAAAAGGATGAGATTTTTATCGTTGGGGGGGGGGGGGGGGGGGCGCAGTAAGGGCTGGGGAGAGGGCCAGCGAAGGGTGGAGGCGAGGGAGAGACTGACAAAGGTGGCTGAAAATGTGGTGATCGTGGCTAAGAAGGGCGCTGATAGTGGAACATCGTAGAATCTTCGGCTTGGAGACAGGCCCTTCGGCCCGAACTGGGCCATGCCAACCAAAAAGCCCATCTAAGCTAACCCCATTTACCTACATTTGGCCCATATCCCTCCAAACCTTTCCTATCCATGTATCTGTCCGAATGCCTTTTAAACATTGTCAATGTTCCTGCCTCAATCACTTTCTCCGGCAGCTCATTCCACATACATACCACCCTCTGTGTAAAAACAATGCTCCTCAAGTTCCCATTAATTCTTTCCCCTCTTAACTTAAACCTATGCCCTCGAGTTCTCGATTCCCCAAACCTGGGGCAAAGACTGAGTGCATTCACCCTATCTATGCCTCTTATGATCTTATTATACACCTCTATAAGATCACCCCTGTCTCCTACGCTCCAAAGAAAAAGATCCTGGCCTGTCCAATCTCTCCCTATAATTCAGTCCCCTGGAGTCCTGACAACATCCGTAAATCCCTTCTGCACTCTCTCCAGTTTAATAACATTTATCCTGTCGCAAGGCGACCAAAACTGAACACAATACTCCAGGTGTGGCCTCACCAATGTTCTGTACAATTGCAACATAACTTCACAACTTCTATACCCAGTGCCCCAACTGATGAAGGCCAGCATGCCAAAAGCCTTCTTCTCTGCCCTATCTACCAGTGATTCCACCTTTAGAGAACCGTGCACCTGAACCCCAAGGTTCCTCAGTTCCACGATACTGCCGAAGGTCCTACCATTCACCACAAAAGTCCTACCTTGATTTGACTTTCCAAAATGCAACACCTCACACTTATCTGTATTGAACATCATTTGCCATTTCTTGACCCATCTCCCCAGCTGATCATGTTCCTGCTGCAATTTTTGATCACCTTCCTCACTGTCTACAATACCACCTATTTTAGTGTCATCTGCAAACTTACTGATCATGCCTTGTACATTCTCATCCAAATCGTTGATATAGATAACAAACAAAATGGGCCAGCACTGGCCCCTGAGGCACATCGCTAGTCACAGGCCTCCAGTCCGACAAGCATCCTTCCACCATTACCCTCTGCTTCCGGCCATCAAGCCAATTGTATATCCAATTTGCCATTCAATTGGATTTTATGGGAGCCATGTTCCCTCACTCCCATATTAAAAAGTTATTTGAGTCACGTCTACAAAGAAGTGGGCTGCCCCTGCTGACTCAACGTGAGACCTGCAGCCCCATTGGGAGAGAAAGTCTCACCTTCGAGCTGCCAGCCAATTGGATGGGTTGTCCCAGCAATGCTAGGTTTGCAGTGACCACAATAGGGATGACGGGCAGTGCCCGAGGAAGCAGGAGTTATCACAGAATTTACAATGCAGAAGGAGGCCATTCAGCCCATCGAGTCTGCACCGGCTCTTGGAAAGAGCACCCTACTCAAGGTCAACACCTCCACCCTATCCCCATAACCCAGCAACCCCACCCAACACTAAGGGCAATTTTGGACACTAAGGGCAATTTATCATGGCCAATCCACCTAACCTGCACATCTTTGGACTGTGGGAGGAAACCGGAGCACCCGGAGGAAACCCACGCACACACGGGGAGGATGTGCAGACTCCGCACAGACAGTGACCCAAGCCGGAATCGAACCTGGGACAGTGGAGTTGTGAAGCAATTGTGCTATCCACAATGCTACCGTGCTGCCCCTATGGGCGGTCTGTTGGTGTATGAGCAGGGCCTGGCCCCAGCGAGGGGGTGGAGGGTTAAATAGGGAGAGGGGTTGGTGCCTCCAATGGGAATCTGCAAAGGAGATTCCACGCACCCCCCCCCCCCCCCCCCCCCAACCCCCTTCCCAATCTTGCCCAACGCCAGTCTGCACGTTGAAAGCTGCCAGGCGACCTACTCACTTGGCACGAGCCTTCCCCTGCCGCTGGTAAAGTAGCAGCAGTGACCGTTTACTACCTTCAATAGCCACAAGGGCGGATAGGCCACTAGACACCTTCACTACCCTCCATGGCTGGCCTGAGACAGAGAGACAGGCCAAGGGCATGTGGGAAGGCTGGGCAGCCCCCATGCTGTCCGGGAGTGTAAAGTCCAGCCAATTGATAAGATCGAGATATCAGGTTACATCAGGCTAAAGGTCTGATTTGATTAATTTGTCAGCGAGCCTTTGTAAAACCTGAGCTCAAATCAGACTGTTCCTATTCATTGTTAGACCTTATTAAATGTAAATGATTGTGAGAAGAGGGCAGAGAGAATTATGAGGCTGCGTATTGGCTTTCATCGGCATCAATATGCCAGCATTCCAGAGTGGATTTGGTAGAATGATGAGGGGGATATGGCAATAGGACAGATTAATCTGCTTTGCACTGTTTTCTCATGTGCAGGTCAAAAGTGACAAAGATTGCACAGTTCTAAAGAGTGTGCAGGAATAGAGATGCCTGTGCATTCATGTACATCGACCTGTGAGAGTGACAGGGCATGTTGACATATTAATTAGCAAAGCATATTGCACCTTGGGCTGGATAAATAGAGGCATTGAGTGCAGAAGCAGGGAAGTTATGCTCAACCTTCATCAGATTTAGATTTATTATCTCGTGCACCGTAGTACAGTGAAAAGTATCGTTCTGCGTACAATACAGACAGATTGTTCCATACTTGAAAAAACATAGGGCATAAGATAGATACACAATGTAAATACATAGACATCGGGTGAAGTATGCGGAGAATAGTGCTACTCAGCAGGAAAGGTGTGTGGAGATATCAGTTCAGTCCATAAGAGGGCCATTTAGGAGTCTGGTAACAGCGGGGAAGAAGCTGTTTTTGTGTCTGTTTGTGCGTGTTCTCAGACTTCTGTATCTCCTGCCCGATGAAAGAAGTTGGAAGAGTGAATAAGCCGGGTGGGAGGGGTCTTTGATTATGCTGCCCGCTTTCCCCAGGCAGCGGGAGGTGTAGATGGAGTCAATGGATGGGAGGCAGGTTTGTGTGATGGACTGGGCTCTCTGAAGTTTCTTACAGTCTTGGGCCGAGCAATTGCCATACCAGGCTGTGATGCAGCCCGATAGGATGCTTTCTGGCAGCACGGTAGCATAGTGGTTAGCATATTTGTTTCACATCTCCAGGGTCCTAGGTTCGATTCCCGGCTGGGTCACTGTCTGTGCGGAGTCTGCACGTTCTCTCTGTGTCTGCGTGGGTTTCCTCCGGGTGCTCCAGTTTGCTCCCACAGTCCAAAGATGTGCGGGTTAGGTGGATTGGCCATACTAATTAGCCCTTAGTGTCCAAAAAATAAGTGGGGGTTGCTGATTTACGGGGATAGGGTAGATATGTGGGCTTCAGTAGGCTGCTGTTTGTAAGGGCTGGTGCGGACTCGATGGACCGAATGGCCTCCTTGTGAATTGTAAATTCCATGATTTCTGTGGTGCCTCTGTAAAAGTTGGTAAAAGTCAATGCGGACATGCCGAATTTCCTTAGTTTCCTGAGGAAGTATAGACGCTGTTGTGCTTTCTTGGTCGTACCGCTGACATGGGTGGACCAAGACAGATTTTCGGTGATGTGCACCCCTAGGAATCTAAAGCTGGCAACCATCTCCACTTTGACACCAAAGTTCCGGTTAGGCTACAGCTAAGTTACTGCACCACCACACTGAGAGACCCTCGCAACCTTCCGAAAGAGGGTGTGGGGGAGATTTACCAGAACGGTTCTGGGAATTCTGTATTTTAGCTGCAGTGTTCGGTTGGAGAAGCTGGAGTTGTTCTCCTTCGAGTGAAGGAGAATTATGGGGAGATTTGATAGACAGCATTGCCAAATACCACGGATTTGCTGTATTTCATACAGAAAATCTGCTTGAATACTTCAATACGATTTCTCGGGTTGAAATAGCTGCAGCCCTCGGACAGACCCCGTACTTAAAGAGAGCAAGTTAAGCGAGAGGAGGAGAGTTTTTAGGGGGAAGAAAAAGGTATTAAGAGGGAGCTCCCTGTAAAGGGCTGGCTGGCTTTGTGTATGTGTGTGTGGGGGGGGGGGGGGGGGGGGGGGGGGGGGGGGGGAGGAGCTGATTGGCAAATGAATGCTTTCCTCCCTGAACGTTTCGCTATTTAGCGCTCGCCGTAGCAAACTGTCCTCAGCGACGACTGCTGCTGGGAGATGGAGGGCCCTGCGCAGAGACCCCGTGCCCTCATCACCCCCCTCCCCGCACTCGCGACAGACCATGCGTGTGATCCTTCACGCGGTCTCGCATCGAGGTGCCAGTACAACCCCTTATTGGGATTTTAAATGATCACCTCGAGGGTCGACTACACAATCGCACGTCTAGACTATCCACATCCTCGAAGGCCTGTACAGCATTGAAAATTGTACGGTGTGATGTGATGCAATTTTTAAATGTTTGCTACTTGTTCAGGTAGATAGCCTTTTCTGTTGTGCTCTCTGGGAATCAGAAATCCATCCGTAATCATTTAAAAACACATAAATGGGTCATTTAAACCCTGCTGCCTTGTTCTCTGAATTTTTCATTGTTAGATTTACTGAATGTTTGGAACTGAATTTGAAAACACCCACTCATGATGTCCATCTATGTAACAGCGTTAGATTCGCTTTGTCCATTCATATTTTAGATTTGTACTTCAGATTGGTGGGCAATTTTTCTTTGAAATTAAAATAGCAATTTTACTGCCAAAATGCTGGGGATCTGGAATCCTAATTTCTGTTGGAAAAGGCTGGCAGCTCTGGATAGAAGTGTGCCTGATGATGACGGATTTCGGTAAGATAGAGAAACACTATTCCCATTAAGCTGATGCTGCAAGGTCTAAGGGAAACAGGCTCACCGGTTTCAGCGAGAGATACCAGAGGAATGTGAGCGAATGGGAATTAGGAGCAGGAGTCGGTGATTCAGCCCCTCCAGCCTGCTCCCACATTCAATCAGATCATGGCTGATTTCTTCCTGGTCCCAAATCCACCTCTTGCCCATATCCCTTTAACCCGTTTTTTTTATCAGAAATATATCTGTCTCCCTCTTCAAATTATTTACTGAGTCAGATTCCACCGCACTGTGGAACAGCCAGTTCCACAAATTCACCACCCTCAGCAAGAAGTCGTTCCTGCTCGTCTCAGTTTTAAATCTACCGCCTCTCGACCTGTATCCGTGACCCCTCGTTCTAGATTGCCCCACAAGGAGGAACACTTGGTCCGTTTAATTTATCAGTCCTTTATAGTATTTTATGCACCTCGACCAGATCCCCCCTCATCCTTCCAAATTCCAGCGAGTGACTATAAACCCAAATGGTTTAATCTCTCCTCAAACATCAACCCTCTCATCCCTGGAATCAATCTGGTGAACATGATCTGGAACACGCTGCCATGAAGTAAAGCATTTGACAAGGTTCCTCATGGCAGGTTGGTGCAAAAGATTAGCTGGATGGATTCAGAACTGGCTTGGCCACAGAAGACAGAGGGGAGCAGTGGAAGGGTGTTTTTCAGAATGGAGGTCTGTAACTAGTGGTGTCCCGCAGGGATCGATACTGGGACCTCTGCTTTTTGTAACATATATAAATGACTTGGAAGAAAACGTAGCAGGTCTGATTAGCAAGATGGCGGATGATACTAAGATTGCAGGAGTTGCGGATTGTGATGAAGATTGTCAGAGAATACAGCAGGGTATAGATAGGCTGCAAAATTGGGCAGAGAAATGGCAGATGGAATTTAACCCGGTCAAATGCGAGGTGATGTCTTTTGGTAGTTCGAATGCAGGTGGGAGCTGTAAAATAAATGGCAGAACTATAGAGACACAGAGAGATCTGGGTGTGCAGGTCCACAGATCCTTAAAAGTGGCAGCACAGGTGCAAATGGTGATAAAGAAAGCATATGGCATGCTTGCCTTTATCGGAAGTAGTATAGAGTATAAAAGTTTGCAAATGATGTTACCGTTACATAGAACTTTGGCTAGGCCACATTTGGAACACTGTGTCCAATTCTGGTCACTGCACTACCAGAAGGACGTGGAGGCTTTGGAGAGAGCACAGAAAGGGTTTACCAGGATGTTGCCTGGTATGGAGGGTATTAGCTATGAGGAGAGACGGAGGCTGAGGGGAGACCTGATAGAAGTTTATAAAATTATTAGGGCATAGATAGGGTGAATAGTTGGAGGCTTGTTCCCAGGGCGGAAATGACAACTACAAGGGGGCACAAGTTCAAGGTGAGGGGGGGGAAAGGTTCAGTGGAGGTGTGCGGGGGAAGTTTTTTTACACAGAGGGTGGTGGTGGTGGCCTGGAATGCACTGCCAAGTGAGGTGGTTGAGGCAGATACGGTAGCGACCTTTAAGACTTATTTGGACAGGCACATGAACAGGCGGGGTATAGAAGGATACAGGTGGTCAGTCTAGATAGGACACATGATTGGCACAGGCTTGGAGGGCTGAAGGGCCATTGCTGTGCTGTATTGTTCTTTGTTGTTTGTTGGAGCTGGATGGTGTTTAAGGAATGAAAATGAACAGAAAGTAGACAAAAGTTTGAAGATTGAATGAAATAATGGTGGGAAAGTAGAGGTCAAAATAAATAAACAACAGCTGGAGCTGATATTGCAACATCAGTGCGTGGGAAGCATCCTGTCAGAAGATGGTTACTGACAGAAAGAAATCAGAGCTGGAATAACATTGGTGAAGGATACATTCTCCAAACAGAAAGAATTTTCAGAAAATAATCAATTTGAGGTTGCTTGTTGTACGAGGCTGAAACACCAACCTTGTGGAAAGTGGACATCCAAACATCTAGAGAGTTGTGAAATGTGGTTCTGGAGACAGGTGGAGTGGGTCAGCTGGAAAGAACTCCAGAAGAATGAAGACGTTGTCAGGATGGTGGAGGAGGAAAGATTGTTATTGCATATCGTAAAGAAAAGGCAACACGATTGGATTCGGCACATTTTGGGGCATGAGAACTTACTGAAGGAGGTGATTGATGGTAGATTAGAGGGGCTCTCAACCAAGAGAGAGATAGAGAATGATGTCAGATAACTGGAAATGTAAAATGGGGCGGCTCCTACGAGCCACTGAAGAGGGAAGCACAAGACGGAGGCGTGGAGAAGTGAGCAGAGAACTCGCCTTTGGAAAGATCATAGAACACTACAGCGCAGTACAGGCCCTTCGGCCCTTGATGTTGCACCGTCCTGTGAAACCCCTCTAAAGCCCATCTACACCCTTAGATATAGATATAGATATAGAACAGTACAGCACAGAACAGGCCCTTCGGCCCTCGATGTTGTGCCGAGCAATGATCACCCTACTCAAACCCACGAATCCACCCTATACCCGTAACCCAACAACCCCCCCCCCCCCATTACCTTACTTTTTAGGACACTACGGGCAATTTAGCATGGCCAAACCACCTAACCCTGCACATCTTTGGACTGTGGGAGGAAACCGGAGCACCCGGAGGAAACCCACGCACACACGGGGAGGACGTGCAGACTCCGCACAGACAGTGACCCAGCCGGGAATCGAACCTGGGACCCTGGAGCTGTGAAGCATTTATGCTAACCACCATGCTACCGTGCTGCCCGTCCATATGCATATCCAATGACCATTAGCGAGGGAAAATAAATTTCCAGGACTACGGAGATGGAGAGAGCAACCGGACTGGTTGGATTTCTCTACAGAGAGCTAGCATGGTCTTAGTGGGCTGAATGGCCTTCTCCTATGTTACTATGACACTGTGGCCACCTCCGTGTTGTATTTTTTATTTATTTTCATTTTTTTAAAATATAAATTTAGAGTACCCAATTATTTTTTCCAATTAAAGGGAAATTTTATGTGGCCAATCCACCTATCCTGCACATCTTTTGGGTTGTACGGGCAAAACCCACACAGACACGGGAAGAATGTGCAAACTCCAGACGGACAGTGACCCTGGGTCGGGATTCGAACCCGGCTCCTCAGTGGCGTAGGCAGCAATGCTAACCACTGTGCCACCGTGCCGCCCTTTATTTATTTAATGTAAGAAAGTTACAACAGGAATTCTTGTACAGCAACTTGCATTGATATGGTGCATTTATCATTAATGTGGTACATTTATCATCGATATGAGACGTTTATCATTGATGTGGGACATTTATCATTGTAAAGCATCCCAAGGTGCCTTATCAAACTATTTTTAACACCGAACTTCATAAGGAGATACCAGAGCAGATGACAAAAAGTTCAGTCAAAGAGGTACGTTTTAAGGAGCATCCTAAAAGGTGAAGTTTAGGGAGGGGATTGACAGCTCAGGCAGGCTGAGGGCATGGCTTCCCTTGGTGGAGTTAAAGAAGTTGGCATCAGTTGTCCTTTGATTCAAGGATGATGTCAACTCGGTGGGGGGGGGGGGGGGGGGGGCTGAGTTTCGGCCAAGAGGCCGGTTTTAAGAATATTAGGTTTTGATACATTTGTCCCTGATTGTCAAGGATGCAGACACGATGCTCCTGTCTGCATCACTTTATTTTGTAAGTAACCTCCTGAAAGAGTGCTCTTGCCATTGCACTTTATGAGATCTAGAAACACAAGAGCATCAAACCCAAGGATCTTTCTGTCGTAAAGTTCACCACTCCTCACTGGTGAAGTTCACTGAGGCTTCAGCAAAGCATTGCCTCTATTCAGTGTCAGGTGGATGTACCTTTAAGAAATTGGTGTATATCAAATAGCTGCAGTGATGTCAGTGTGTGGGTGGAGCTGGGCTGTCGGTCTGCCTTTAGTTTCGTTTTGAGCTGAAAAGCTGCTTTGTGGCTTTTTTGGTTTCGTTTTCAGAGTTGGAGAGCTGTATTCAAAGCAAGCAGATGTGTGTATTGAGGTATTTAAGGGTTACTTATAGAGTATTGTATCTGTGGGGTTATGTGTTGGTAGTCGATAAGATGTTTACTGTGTGTTTATAAAATGTTAACTGGGTTCATAGAATAAACATTGTTTTGTTTCAAAAATACTTAAGGTCTATGTTGCACCACACCTGTAAAGTAGACCCTTGTGCTCCCCATAACCAAAATCTATTTAAAGATGTGGGTCAGGTGAACTCCATGATCTACTTTGGAGTTTTCTAAACCCTGGCCCATAACATCAGCAACATTGACTTGTTCCATTTCCAAGATCAGACCCATGGATGAATCTAGCAGCACAGAAGTAGCATTGATTCATCGAGTCACAAAAACAAAAAGCACAGAAAAGGTGCTCCGGCCCATCGAGTCTGTGCCAATCAAAAACAGCCACCTAACTATTCTAATCCCATTTCCCAGCACTTGACCCATAGCCGTGTCTGCCCTGGGATCGTTAAGGCGATTTGTGATTTGGAATACTTCTGGCATGACCTAAATACTTCTGAAATGTTATGAGGGTCTCTGCCTCCACCCCCCTTTCAGGCAGCGAATTCCACACTCCCACCATTCTCTAGGTGAAAAGGTTTTTCCTCACGTCCCCTCTAAACCTCCTGCCCCTAACCTTAAACCTATGCCCCCTGGTCATTAATTCCTCCAGCAAGGGGAAATGTTTGTTCCTGTTTACTCGTATCTATGCCCCTCATTTCCTGGAGCATTGAACCATTTCTATCTCCAGTGAACCAAGTTTCACTTCTGCTCATTTTTAAAAAAGTGTCTGTGCATGTGTGTGCATGACACCAGGGATTGGAGGAGTTAAAAGAATTGCTGATGCTGCTGTTTGCTGAGCTGATCTGGGAACGCTGGAATTGTGAAACAAAAAACTCAAAATGCATCTCGTTCACGTTTTTACCATCCAGATAGTACAATATTTCTTTTAGCGTAACCTCACAAACAGACAGGCACACACACACACACATACAGACAGACACACACACACACACAGACATACAGACATACATACAGACATACACACAGACAGACACACAGAGACAGACACACAGAGACAGACACACAGAGACAGACACACAGAGACAGACACACAGAGACAGACACACAGAGACAGACACAGAGACAGACACACACAGACAGACACACACAGACAGACACACAGACAGACACACACAGACAGACACACACAGACAGACACACACAGACAGACACACACAGAGACAGACACAGACAGACACACACACAGACAGACACACACACAGACAGACACACACACAGACAGACACACACACAGAGACAGACACACACACACAGACACACACACACAGACACACACACAGACACACACATACAGACACACAGACACACACAGACAGACACACACACACAGACACACACACACACACAGACAGACATACACACATACAGACATACACACAGACAGACACACACACAGACAGACACACACACAGACATACACACACAGACACACAGACAGACACACAGACAGACACACAGACAGACATACAGACACACAGACACACACAGACAGACACACACACACAGACACACACACACACACAGACAGACTGACACACATACAGACATACACACAGACAGACACACACACAGACATACACACACAGACACACAGACAGACACACAGACAGACACACAGACAGACACACAGACAGACACACAGACAGACACACAGACAGACACACAGACAGACACACAGACAGACACACAGACAGACATACAACATACACACAGACATACAGACATACACACAGACAGACACACACAGACAGACACACACACAGACAGACACACACACAGACAGACACACACACACAGACAGACACACAGAGACAGACACACAGAGACAGACACACACACAGACAGACAGACACAGACAGACACAGACAGACAGACAGACAGACACACACAGACAGACACACATAGACAGACACACATAGACAGACACACATAGACAGACACACACACACACACACAGACAAACACACAGACAGACAGACACACAGACACACACACACACACACACACAGACAGACACAGACATACACACATACACACACACACAGACACCACACACACACACACACACACACAGACAGACATACACACAGACAGGCATACACACAGACAGGCACACACACAGATAGGCACACACACACAGATATACACACAGACAGACAGACACACACACACCACACACAAACAACAAACACACACAAAGGCAGACACACACTTTCTCAAACAGAGACACCCAGATGCACAGACACACACAAAAACTCACCATACACAGACACATGCACATGCGTGCGCGCACACGCACAGACACACACACACACACACACACACACACACACACACAAGAGGCAGTGGAATGTTTCCTGGACTGATTATCGGCCTGTTGAACCACATCATGAACATCAAAGTCCTGCGGCCAACAAGTCTTGGCGTATGACTGGAATCCAGAGCTCCTGGCTCAGGGGTAGGGTGCTACCCACTGCGCCACTCGACCCCCTAGTGCAAAAATAATAATGAGTTGTTTTTGGAGGAATGGCTTGGCATTTAAAAAATTTGCTGACATGTCATGTGAGGTATAAAAGGTTTATGCGTTAATCTCTGAGTGTGTGACTTGCTGTGCTGTGAATAGATTGTTTTGTTTGGAGGTGTAAAGCACTTTGCTCTGTCATTAAGAACGCGACAATAATTATGCAATGACTTGTGATTTTATACTGTGATGATCCAAGTCCAGTTAGTGGGAACGAATGCCTGGGAGTTTCTTTGCTGATTGAGATTGTTCTGCAGTTTGCCGTCATGCCCGAATAGTTTCTTGTCTCAAATCTGTACAACCTGTTCCTGGCGATTTGTGATTTGGAATACTTCTGGCATCAGCCCAGCCACATTCCGGGAGTTTGGAATATTCCAAGTGGGTGGAAAGTAGAAATGTTTTTCTTCATTCATTCTCAGAATGTTGCATCACTGGCGACGTTGATATTTGTTGGTTATCTTTGAGGTGTTGAGTTAACAGCTGCAGCACGCTCTTTGTAATGATTGTCATACAACTGTGCAGAGGGAAGGTGAGATCTCGGTCTGAGCACGGATGCGCAGAGGGAAGGTGAGATCTGGGTCCGAGCTCTGATGCGCAGAGGGAAGGTGAGATCTGGGTCTGAGCACGGATGCGCAGAGGGAAGGTGAGATCTGGGTCTGAGCTCTGATGCACAGAGGGAAGGTGAGATCTGGGTCTGAGCACGGATGTGCAGAGAGGGAAGGTGAGATCTGGGTCCCAGCACGGATGCACAGAGGGAAGGTGAGATCTCGGTCTGAGCTCTGATGCACAGAGAGGGAAGGTGAGATCTGGGTCTGAGCACGGATGCGCAGAGGGAAGGTGAGATCTGGGTCTGAGCACGGATGTGCAGAGGGAAGGTGAGATCTGGGTCTGAGCACGGATGTGCAGAGGGAAGGTGAGATCTGGGTCTGAGCACGGATGCGCAGAGGGAAGGTGAGATCTGGGTCCGAGCTCTGATGTGCAGAGGGAAGGTGAGATCTGGGTCCGAGCTCTGATGCGCAGAGGGAAGGTGAGATCTCGGTCTGAGCACTGATGCGCAGAGAGGGAAGGTGAGATCTGGGTCCGAGCTCTGATGCGCAGAGGGAAGGTGAGATCTGGGTCCCAGCTCTGATGCGCAGAGGGAAGGTGAGATCTGGGTCCGAGCTCTGATGCGCAGAGGGAAGGTGATATCTGGGTCCCAGTTCTGATGCGCAGAGAGGGAAGGTGAGATCTGGGTCTGAGCACTGATGCACAGAGGGAAGGTGAGATCTGGGTCCCAGCACGGATGCGCAGAGGGAAGGTGAGATCTCGGTCTGAGCTCTGATGTGCAGGGGGAAGGTGAGATCTGGGTCCCAGCACGGATGTGCAGAGGGAAGGTGAGATCTGGGTCTGAGCACGGATGCGCAGAGGGAAGGTGAGATCTGGGTCCGAGCTCTGATGCGCAGAGGGAAGGTGATATCTGGGTCCCAGCACGGATGCGCAGAGGGAAGGTGAGATCTGGGTCCGAGCTCTGATGCGCAGAGGGAAGGTGAGATCTGGGTCCCAGCACTGATGCGCAGAGGGAAGGTGAGATCTGGGTCCCAGCTCTGATGTGCAGAGGGAAGGTGAGATCTCGGTCCGAGCTCTGATGCACAGAGGGAAGGTGAGATCTGGGTCCGAGCTCTGATGCGCAGAGGGAAGGTGAGATCTCGGTCTGAGCACTGATGCGCCGAGGGAAAGGTGAGATCTCGGTCTGGAGCACTGAGTGCACAGAGGGAAGGTGAGATCTGGGTCCGAGCTCTGATGCGCAGAGGGAAGGTGAGATCTCGGTCCGAGCTCTGGATGCGCAGAGGGAAGGTGAGATCTCGGTCTGAGCACTATGCACAGAGGGAAGGTGAGATCTGGGTCTGAGCTCTGAGCACAGAGGAAGGTGAGATCTCGGTCTGAGCTCTGATGCACAGCGGAAGGTGAGATCTGGGTCTGAGCACTGATGCACAGAGGGAAGGTGGAGATCTGGGTCTGAGCTCTGATGCGCAGAGGAAGGTGAGATCTGGGTCTGAGCTCTGATGTGCAGAGGGAAGGTGGATCTGGGTCTGAGCACTGATGCGCAGAGAAGGAAGGTGAGATCTGGTCCCCAGCTCTGTGCGCAGAGGGAAGGTGAGATCTGGGTCTGAGCTCTGATGTGCAGAGGGAAGGTGAGATCTGGGTCTGAGCACTGATGCGCAGAGGGAAGGTGAGATCTGGGTCTGAGCTCTGATGCGCAGAGGGAAGGTGAGATCTGGGTCTGAGCTCTGATGCGCAGAGGGAAGGTGAGATCTGGGTCCCAGCACGGATGCACAGAGGGAAGGTGAGATCTGGGTCTGAGCACTGATGTGCAGAGGGAAGGTGAGATCTGGGTCTGAGCTCTGATGCACAGCGGGAAGGTGAGATCTGGGTCCCAGCACGGATGCACAGAGGGAAGGTGAGATCTGGGTCCCAGCTCTGATGCGCAGAGGGAAGGTGAGATCTGGGTCCCAGCTCTGATGCGCAGAGGGAAGGTGAGATCTGGGTCTGAGCTCTGATGCGCAGAGGGAAGGTGAGATCTGGGTCCCAGCTCTGATGCGCAGAGGGAAGGTGAGATCTGGGTCCCAGCACGGATGCGCAGAGAGGGAAGGTGAGATCTGGGTCCCAGCTCTGATGCGCAGAGGGAAGGTGAGATCTGGGTCTGATCACGGATGTGCAGAGGGAAGGTGAGATCTGGTCCGAGCTCTGATGCGCAGAGGGAAGGTGAGATCTGGGTCTGAGCACGGATGCGCAGAGGGAAGGTGAGATCTGGGTCTGAGCTCTGATGTGCAGGGGGAAGGTGAGATCTGGGTCTGAGCACTGATGTGCAGGGGGAAGGTGATATCTGGGTCCCAGCTCTGATGTGCAGGGGGAAGGTGAGATCTGGGTCTGAGCTCTGATGCGCAGAGAGGGAAGGTGAGATCTGGGTCCAGCTCTGATGCGCAGAGGGAAGGTGAGATCTGGGTCCGAGCTCTGATGTGCAGAGGGAAGGTGAGATCTGGGTCTGAGCACTGATGCGCAGAGGGAAGGTGAGATCTCGGTCTGAGCACTGATGCACAGAGGGAAGGTGAGATCTGGGTCCCAGCACGGATGTGTAGAGGGGGAAGGTGAGATCTGGGTCCCAGCACGGATGTGTAGAGGGGGAAGGTGAGATCTGAGTCTGAGCACGGATGCACAGAGGGAAGCTGAGATCTGAGTCCCAGCACGGATGCGCAGAGGGAAGGTGAGATCTGGGTCCCAGCTCTGATGTGCAGAGAGGGAAGGTGAGATCTGGGTCCCAGCTCTGATGCGCAGAGGGAAGGTGAGATCTGGGTCCCAGCTCTGATGCACAGAGGGAAGGTGAGATCTGGGTCGCAGCACGGATGTGCAGAGGGAAGGTGAGATCTTTGTCTCCGTGACGAGGTACAGCGAGAACAGTGGGGCTACGAGCAACGTGGAGAGGGGAGGTGAAAACAGCAGGAACAGTGGGGTTCGGACATTTCCAATCAGAGCCGGGATTCGGTAAGGAAGATTGCAGTGTGATATCAGAGGGAAGCAGGTAGGTGATCAGCTAGTCAGTATTTCCGATCGAAACCAGGGAATAAAGTGCTGAGTCGTTTTCTATCATAAGTAATGTTCACTTCGAGCAGCAACGTGTATTAAGTATCAGTAGGAATTATAAGAATTAGTAAAGTTGTAGACGTCGAGTCCCTACAGGGCAGAAGGAGGCCATTCGGCCCATCCAGACTGCACTGACCCTCTGAAAGAGCACGCTACCTAGGCCCAACTCCCTGCCCTATCTCCGCAACCCCACCTAACCTGCACATCTATGGACTGTGGGAGGAAACCGAAGCACCCGGAAGAATCCCACACAGACACTGGGAGAATGTGCAGACTCCACACAGTCACCCAAGGTCGGAATCGAACCAGGCCCAGATGCTGTGAGGCAGCAGTGCTAACCACTGTCACTGTGCCGCCGTCGGCATTTTTATTTCTGATCCCTGGAAGGTGGCAGCGAGCGCATTCTGGACCTCTGCTGCCCATGAGGCACACCAAGAGTGTGGCACTGGGCGGAATCCCAGGATGTGGACCTGGTACCAGTGAAGCGAAGGCCTTCGTTGTCTGCACCAGCCCTTGGAAAGAGCACCCTCCACTCTGTCCCGGTAACCCCACTTAACCTTTTGGACACTAAGGGACAATTTAGCATGGTCAATCCACCTAACCTGCACATGTTTGGACTGTGGGAGGAAACTGGAGCACCCGGAGGAAACCCACGCAGACACGAGGAGAACGTGCAGACTCCGCAAGGTCACACGAGGCCGGAATTGAACCCTGGCGCTGTGAGGCAGCAGCGTTAACTACTGTGTCACCATTCTGCCCATATACCGGTTATACGGCGACAGGGTGAGGAGTGGGCCGAGGTAGGATGGGCGCCTCCTGCACTGTAAGGAATCTTTAAAAAAACTTAATCCTAACCAACTCGATCTTTTCTCATACGTCAGTCCTGCCATCCCAGGAATCAGTCTCGTAATGCTTTGCTGCTGCAACCCGCTCTGTAGCAAGAACATCCTTCCTCAGATAAGGAGACCAAGACTGCACACAAATTGCAGCAAGAGATCTCTGCTTCTAGACTCGAAGCTTCTCGCTATGAAGACCAACATACCATCTGTCTTCTTTACCGCCTGCTGCACCTGCATGCTTACCTTCAGCGACTGGTGTAACAACATACCCAGGACTCATAGAACATAGAACAGTACAGCACAGAACAGGCCCTTTGGCCCTCAATGTTGCACATTGACTCGTTTGCACATTCCCCTCTCTCAATTTATAGTCATTCAAACTAATATGCTGCCTTCCTGTTTTTGCCCCCACAGTAAATAACGTCCCCTTTATCCACATTTTACTGCATCTGTCATTTATCTGCCCACTCAGGTGCTTTCGAAGGTGAGTTGCTGCAGTGCATCTTGTAGATGGTACACTGCTGCCACATTGCATCAGTGATTCAATAGTAGATGTTGATAGATAGGGTGCCAATCAAGCGGGCTGCTTTATCCTGGATGGTATCGAGCTTCTTGAGTATTGTTGGAGCCACACGCATCCAGGCAAAGGGAAAGTATTCCGTCACTCTCCTGGCTAGTGCCTTATAAATGGTGGACAGGCTTTGGATGGAGAGGAGGTAAGTTACTCTTTGCAGAATTCCCAGATCCTGGCCTGCTCTTGTCGCCATAGTTTTTTTAGTCCAGTTCAATTTCTGGTCAATGGTAACCCCCAGGATGTTGATAAGCAAAACTAATACTATTGAATGTCATGGGGACATAATTGGATTCTCTCTTGTTGAAGATGTAATGTACATGAAAGCCTGGCATGTATGGAAAGTATGGAACGTATATTACTTCCCGCTCAGCAGCCCAAGCCTGAATATTGTCCCACGTTTTGCTGAACATGCACATGGACAGCTGGTACCTGAGGAGTCCGGGATGGTGCTGAACATTGTGCAGTCATCGGCGAACATCCCTACTCCTGCCCATATGATAAAGGGAAGATTACTGATGAAGCAGCTTGATGGAACCATCAATTCAGCGAACACGTGTAGTTGGATCTGAACAGAGGCTTTAATGCACTTACAATAGAGCCAGCCTATTCGTCGTTGAACTTCAGATGAACTGGCAGGCTGGCTCTAAGGCACTGATCTTTATACATCGGTCCCAGGGGAGGAGTCCTGGGCGGAGCTAAGAAAGGAGCCCAGTACAAACTCTCGCGTACTCCCAGAGCGACTCCCCCTGGTGGTCGGATAGTGCAACTGCACTTACAATGGGTAGATAACGAACATATATACATGGAGTGATATTGGCAACTATATATAGTGTGAATCACATTCAACGCATTCACCCCCTGTTAAAAAAATCAAGTCCGGCGGGGGTGATGGCTCAAAGGGTCAGTCTGTCCGGTGGACGAATTGTCCGTTTTTATCTGCGGAGCACCGGGGTTGCAGCCTCTTGCGTTGGCTGGGTGGGCGTCGAGGTCTGGGGTACGGTTGCCGGCTCCGGGGCGAGTCTTGTCCGAGCCTCATACACCTCCTGGTCGACTGGGGGCGCGGGGGGCAGACTGGTGCTGGTGCTCGGGACTGGTGGGGTGAGCTCGCAAAATCGGGGGCGCAAGGGGGCGGCCGCATAGGGAAGGGGAAAGTAATTCTTCGGTGGGGGTAGATGGGGGGCTGGATCCAGCGGGTGCCAGGTCCCGGAGGGATACTGTGTCCTGGCGACCGTCCGGAACTCAACAAACGCGTACTGTGGGTTGGAATAAAGCAGGTGCACTTTTTCAACAATGGGGTCGGTCTTGTGCGCCCTGATGTGCTTCCTCAGGAGAACCGGGCCTGGCGTCCTCAGCCACGCCGGAAATGAGACCCCTGTGGTAGTGCCCCTGGAAAAAATGAAGAGCCGCTCGTGGGGGGTTTGGTTGGTATCTGTACACAGGAGGGAATCTAATTGCGTGGAGCGCGTCTGGGAGGACTTCCTGCCATTGGGAAACTTGGAGCTTCCTGAACCTGAGGGTCAGCAGGACGGTCTTCCAGACCGTCACGTTCTCCCTCTCCACCTGTCCGTTCCCCCTGGGGTTGTAACTGGTAGTCCTGCTCGAGGCGATGCCCTTGTCGAGCAGGTACTGACGCAGCTCGTCGCTCATAAAGGACGCACCCCGGTCGCTGTGCACGTAGCTGGGGAAACCGAACAGGGTGAGGACACTGTGCAGGGCCCTAATGACTGTGTGGGAGGTCATATCGGGGCATGGGATGGCAAAAGGGAATCGGGAGAATTCATCGATGATGTTGAGGAAGTAAATGTTTTTGTTAGTGGAGAGGAGTGGCCCTTTGAAATCGATCGCAAGGCGTTCAAAGGGCCTAGAAGCCTTGACCAGGTGGGCCCTGTTTGGTCTATAGAAGTGCGGTTTGCACTCTGCACAGCAGTCCCTGGTGACCGCTTTTACCTCCCCATTGGAGAAAGGCAGGTTTCGGGCTCTGATGTAGTGGGCGAGCCGGGTGACCCCTGGGTGGCAGAGGTCATCGTGGATGGCTTTTAAGCGGCTGATTTGCGCGCTGGCGCATGTCCCGCAGGATAGGGCATACGAGGGCTCGTTGAGCTTCCCTGGTCGATATTTGATATCGTAATTGTAGGTGGAGAGTTCAATCCTCCACCGAAGAATTTTGTCATTTTTAATTTTGCCCCTTTGCGAGTTGTCGAACATGAAGGCGACCGACCGTTGGTCGGTAATGAGGGTGAACCTCCTACCTGCGAGGTAGTGCCTCCAGTGTCGGACAGCCTCCACGATGGCTTGTGCTTCCTTCTCGACTGAGGAGTGTCGGAGTTCTGAAGCGGATAGGGTACGGGAGAAAAATGCAACGGGCCGCCCTGCTTGGTTTAAAGTGGCTGCTAGCGCTACCTCTGAGGCGTCGCTCTTAACCTGAAAGGGAGTGGATTCATCCACCGCCCGCATGGCTGCTTTGGCGATGTTGTCCCTGATGCAGCTGAAGGCCTGGCGCGCCTCAGCTGACAGGGGAAATCGTGTGGCCTTAAAGAGTGGGTGGGCTTTGTCTGCATATTGGGGGACCCACTGGGCGTAGTACGAAAAGAGCCCCAAGCACCGTTTGAGGGCCTTGGGGCCATGGGGGAGGGGGAGTTCTAAGAACTGTGGCATGCGGTCCGGGTCTGGGCCCAGGACTCCGTTCTCCATGACGTAGCCGAGGATGGCTAGTCTGTTTGTGCGGAACACGCATTTCTCCTTGTTACGTGTAAGGTTTAATTTTTGGGCCGTCTGGAGAAAACGGTGGAGGTTGGCATCGTGGTCCTGCTGGTCATGGCCGCAGATGGTAACATTGTCCAGATACGGAAACGTGGCCCGCAGCCCGTACTGGTCTACCATTCGGTCCATTGCTCGTTGGAACACCGAAACCCCGTTAGTGACGCCGAAAGGGACCCGGAGAAAATGGAAGAGGCGGCCATCAGCCTCGAATGCCGTGTAGTGGCGGTCCTCCAGGCGGATTGGGAGCTGGTGGTATGCAGACTTCAGATCCACCGTGGAACATACCCGATATTGGGCGATCTGGTTTACCATGTCTGCGATTCTGGGGAGGGGATACGCGTCTAGGAGCGTAAAGAGATTGATGGTCTGGCTATAATCGACGACTATGCAGAATTTTTCCCCAGTCTTGACAACCACCACCTGAGCTCTCCAGGGACTGTTACTGGCCTCTATGATCCCCTCACTGAGCAGCCTTCGGACCTCCGATCTGATAAATACCCTATCCTGCAGGCTGTACCGCCTGCTGCGGGTGGCTACCGGTTTGCAATCCGGGGTGAGGTTAGCGAAGAGAGGAGGGGGGGCAATTCGCAGCGTGGCGAGGCTGCAGATAGTGATTGGGGGCAGGGGTCCGCCGAAGCTGAGGGTGAGACTCTTGAGATTACATTTGAAATCCAAGCCTAAGAGGAGTGGCGCGCAGAGGTCGGGCAAGACATGCAGTTTAAATTTGGAATAGCTAGCGCCTCGAATCGTTAGCGTTGCTGTAGTGCGGCCTTGGATTTGGATGGAATGGGAGCCCGAAGCGAGGGCGACAGTTTGGTTGACGGGATAAATAGGGAGGGAACAGCGTCTTACCAGCTCTGGGTGTATGAAGCTCTCTGTGCTCCCGGAGTCGAAGAGGTACGATGTGTTGTACCCGTTGATCTGGACCTCCGTCATCGAATTTCTCAGATGCTTGGGGCGAGATTGGTCGAGGGTGGCCGTGTTGAGTTGCGGGCCGCGTGGTGGGTGCCCGGGGGTGTCGAATTCTTCCGATCGGGCGTCCTGTCGAGTAGATGCCACTGCGTTCTGGCGAGCTTGATGCAGGAACATTGCGCTGAGTTGCGGGCCGTGTGGTGACTGCCCGGGGAGGTCGTACTCCTCCGATGAGCTGTTCGTGTCTGGGGATGCAGCTAGGGCCCGTGGATCGCACGTGGAGGGTGGGTGATGAAGATGGCGTCCAAGATGGTGGCCCCCATGGATCGCACGTGGTGGGAGGGGGCGGAGCCTGAGCGTAGGCCACAGCGTTTCGGGCCCCGCGGGCCTGCTGGTGCTGGGGCGATGTTTTTGACTATTGGGGTGTTGAGGGCTGGGGCCCTTCTGCCGAGGCACACTTTAGCATAGTGGCCTTTCTTCCCGCAGCTGCTGCAGGTCGCAGATCGGGCTGAGCAGTGCTGCCGCGGGTGCTGGCTTTGTCCACAGAAGTGGCAGGCTGGAGCAGTTGAATAACTGGTTTGGCGAGCTGAATAGTGGCAGTCTGGAGCAGTTGAATAACTGGTTTGGGGAGCTGAATAGTGGCAGGCTGGAGCAGTTGAATAACTGGTTTGGCGAGCTGAATAGTGGCAGGCTGGAGCAGTTGAATAACTGGTTTGGCGAGCTGAATAGTGGCAGGCTGGAGCAGTTGAATAACTGGTTTGGCGAGCTGAGTAGCTGGCTGGGGGAGCTGAGTAATTAGCTGGAGCAGCTGGATAGGTTGAGTAGTTGACTGGGACAGTCGGGCGGCCGGTTGTGGCAGCACGATAACGGGGGGGTCTTGCGGCACAGGCTTGGGGGGTCCTCAGGTCGGGGGCCCATGCGGGGTCCGCGGGAAACGAGTTGAGGCTGCGGAAGTAAACTTCCATCGTGATAGCAGCCTCTTCGGTTGTCTCTAAGCCCTGGGCCCCATTTTCTAATAGTCTCTGGCATACATAGCTAGATCGAAGGCCGGCTACAAAAACATCCCGCACAGCAAGCTCCCTATGTTCGGCCACGGTTACGGCCTGGTAATTGCAGTCATTTGAGAGATTGTTCAACTCGCGTGCAAATTCAGCTAAAGTTTCAGTAGCCCGTTGTCGGCGAGTCGTGAACACATGGCGGGCAAAGACCTCGTTCATGGGCCTAATATACATTTTGTCCAAAATCGCCAGCGCAGCAGTGTAGGAAGCGGCTGGATTTAATTGTGTAGAAATTCTGTGGCTTACCCGCGCGTTGCAGTATGCTGAGCTTTTGTTCCTCCGTAGTTTCAGCGGTGCTGATTTCAGCCAGGTAGGCCTTAAAACATTTCAGCCAGTGGCAGAGGGTTTCTTTCGCCTCTGCATCCTGCGGATCGAGTTCTAGATGTCCTGGTTTTAGAGCGGATTCCATGCTTTACTTCGTCAGCTTCTTAAGTGTATTAAATTGATGGAACCATCAATTCAGCGAACACGTGTAGTTGGATCTGAACAGAGGCTTTAATACACTTACAATAGAGCCAGCCTATTCGTCGTTGAACTTCAGATGAACTGGCAGGCTGGCTCTAAGGCACTGATCTTTATGCATCGGTCCCAGGGGAGGAGTCCTGGGCGGAGCCAAGGGAGGAGCCCAGTACAAACTCGCGTACTCCCAGAGCGACTCCCCCTGGTGGTCGGATAGTGCAACTGCACTCACAATGGGTAGATAACGAACATATATACATGGAGTGATATTGGCAACTATATATAGTGTGAATCACATTCACCACACAGCTGAAGATGGTTGGGCCTGAACTTCTGCAGTGATGTCCTGGAACTGGGATGATTGACCACCAAACCTTCTTCCTTTGTTCCAGGTATGACTCCAAACCAGTGGAGAGTTTTCCCCCTGATTCCCATTGACTCCAGTTTAGCTAGGGCTCCTTGATGCCATACTCGGTCAAATGCTTCCTTGATGTCAAGGGCAGTCACGCACACCTCGCCTCTGGAATTCAGCTTGTTTGTCCTGTTTGGACCAAGGTTGTAATGAGGTCAGGAGCTGAGTGATGCTGTTGAGTATATCCACTCTTCAATCACTATCCAGTTCAGAGGACAGATAAAAGTGATAGTTCATCGAGGAGTGCACGTCAGAGACTAGTCCATGAGGACCTCAGCTGTACAGGCGGAGAAGGAGGATGTCTCAAAGGGGTCAAGGACAGAATCAAGTTAGCTAAAGTTAAGGAACAAAAAAAGTGCATTTACGTTGCTCGTCAGTGTAGTCTGTAGACCACCAACTATAGAGGAAATCGGGCAGGAAATTGCATAAAGGTACAAAAATTATAGAATGGTTATAACGGAGGAGTTGGGGACTTTATCCAAATATAAACTGGAATAGTCAGCGTGAAGGGGTACAAGTTCAGTGAGTATTTGGGAAACTTTCTTCAGTCTGCTTCCAGGCCAGTGTGGAAGGAGGCACAGCTCGACCTGCTTCGTGGGCATGAGGTGGGTCAAGAGGGCCAGGCCTGAGTGGGAAATATTGAGGCGACAGTGACCCATCGTATCATAACGTTTAGGCTGACTTGGAAAGGACGATGAAAATCCAAAGTACGAATAATTAAACGGGGGCTAAAGTCAACTTCAATAAATTGGATTAGCAAGGGAAACATTAGCTGATCAATGGGCTACTTTCAGAGACAGGATGATTCAGTCAAGGTATTTTCCCTCAAAGGGAAAATGTAGGGCAAACAATTCCAGGGCTTCCTGGATAAAAGAGGGGACGGAAGCTAAGATAAAGCTGAAAAGGTGTCCTTCAGACAGGCGTCAGATAGGAAAAGAAACAATTGCGAGCCAAGCTGAATGCGGAAGGTTCAGAGGGGAGGTGAAAAAGCAGATGGGAGATGCAAGGAGGGATTATGAAAAGCGACTGGTAGCCAACATAAAAGGGAATAACAGAATCTTCCAGATGAGGAGATCTAAGGCCGATTAGGGACTGAAAAGGGGATTTGCACACGGAGGCTGGGGAACATAGTTGAAGGATTAAATGAAAGAACAATGAGAGAACCCAGACCGGGCTTGCAATTGATAAGGAGGACGTCCTGGATAGGCCGCCTGTACTTAAGGTTGATAAGGCAGCAAGATCAGATGAGATGCAAGGATACCTACATAAATCCGATTGGAAATTGCGGAGCCATTCGCTGTAACAGTGCTATCCTGTTTTAGAATCCGGATTGTGCCACAAGATCGGAGAAGTGGAAACGTCTTGTCCTTGTTCAAAAGAGGTTGTAAACCAAGGAACTACAGGCCAGTCAGTTTCAATTGGTGGTGGAGAAACTTATAGAGAGAAGTTTAGGGACTAAATTAAGAGTCACAGAAAAGACAGCATGGATTTCTAAAGGGAAAATCATGTTAACTAATTTCATAGAAATTACAGTGCAGAAGGAGGCCATTGGCCCATCGAGTCTGCACCGTCCCTTGGAAGAGCACCCGACTTAAACACACACCTCCGCCCTATCCCAATAACCCTACCTAACCTTTTTATTTGGACAGTCAGGGCAATTTATCATGGCCAATCCACCTAACCTGCGCATCTTTGAACTGTGGGAGGATACCGGAGCACCCGGAGGAAACCCACGCAGGCACGGGGAGAACGTGCAGACTCCGCACAGATAGTGACCCAAGCCGGGAATCGAACCTGGGACCCTGGAGCTGTGAAATCTGATCGCGTTTTTTGAGGAGGTTGATGTGATGAAGATGGACTTCCAAACGGTACAGTGTCTCACACAACTCACTTCTGAGCAGAATTATAGCTCAAGGCGTAAAAGGGACAATAGCAAAATGGATACAAAATTGGCTGCACAACAGGAAAAAAGGGCAGTGGTCAATGGATGATTTTCAGGTTGGAGCAAGATTTGCTCTGGAATTCCCCAGGAGTCATTGTTGTTATCCTTGCTTTTCTTGATATATATTCATGACCTGGACATTGGGGTCGCTGACACAACTTCAAAATTTGCGGACGATACAAAATTTGGAAGCTTTTTGAACTCAGGAGGATAGTGTCGAATTATAAGGGGCATGGGCAAGTTGCTGAAATAATCGGATAGATGGCAGATGAAGTTGAATGTGGAGAAATGTGAAATGATTCATTTTGGTAGGAAGAGCTCACCGAAACAACGTGAACCTAAAAGGAAGACATAGGAGCAGGAGCAGAGGGATCTGGATGTATGTGTGCGGAGGTAATTGAAGGCAGCACAACGGGTTCAGATACATTAAATAAAACATGCAGAATCTGAGGCTTTATTAATAGGGGCATAAGTATATGAGCAAGAGGGTTATGATGAACTACGACACTCGTTTGGAATCAGCTTGAGTATTGCTGCTAGTCCTGGGCGCTACAGTTTAGGAAGGATGTTGAAAGCATTGGCGGGAGTGCAGAAAAAGATTCATGAGACTGATGCCAGGGATGAGGTGCTTGAGTTACGAAGACGGATTGGAGAAGTGGGGACTCTTTTCCGTGAAGAAGAGAAGGTTGAGAGGCATTTTGATAGAGGTAGTCCGAATCAGGGGGAGGCTGGACAGGATAGATCGGGAAGAAACTGTGCCCACTTGTGAAAGGATCAAGAATGCGAGGGCACAGATTTAAAATTATTGGCAAAAGAAGAACAAAACCTTTTTTCACGGAGTGAGTGGTAAAGGTCTAGATCTTGCTGCCTGAGAGTGTGGTAGAGGCAGGTTCAATCGGAACATTTAAAATACACCACTCTGCAAGCCTAACTTCATCTTCAATTTGTCAGCCGGGCTTGCAGCGTGGCTCAATGCGTGCACTGGAAGCTCTACACGTGTTAATGCACAGAACCCTGATTTTACAGACAGAAAGAACGTGTGCACGTATTGTGCCTGTTTCAGCAAAACAAAATAAGCGACAGCCATTGGCTGATTCATTCCTCAGGGCAATGCCTTGACCAATCAGGGTCAAACTGACTGGTTTAAATTTTAAATAATGCCCTGCAGTTATCTGTCAGTCACCATCAACTGGTGCATTCTGTATGGAAACACCTCACCAATTCAAGTCCGCTCGCCACCCAATTAGCATTCTCTTCATACAATGTAAATTGTTTTGCCCGATGTTATGTATTGTAACCAATGCCTTCTGTATAGTATGTCACATGATTAAGTAGTGACATCATAGACATTTGGAGATTTGCCTCTTCCACTTTAGGCTGTGAGTGAGCAACAACTCTAGAACATAGAACTGTACAGCACAGTACAGGCCCTTTGTCCCACGATGTTGTGCTGAACTAGTCTGAAGCTAAGATCAAATCAACTTACTCCCAATCATTCTAGAGCACTCCTTATGCCTATCCAATAACCGCTTGATAGCTCCTAAAGTGTCTGACTCCACTACCATAGCTGGGAGGAGTGCGTTCCACGCCCCAACCACTCTGAGTAAATAACCTACCTCTGACATCCCTCCTATATCTTCCACCATGAACCTTATTGTTATGCCCCCTTGTAACAGCTACATACACCTGAGGAGATAGTCTCTGAACGTCCACTCTATCTATCCCCCTCATCACCTTCTACACCTCAATTAAGTCACCTCTCATCCCCCTCCGCTCCAAAGAGAAAAACCCTCGCTCCCTCAACCTTTCCTCATAAGACATATCCTCCAAACCAGGCAGCATCCTGGTAAATCTCCTTTGCACCCTTTCCAATGCTTCCACATCCATCCTATAGTGAGGTGACCAGAACTGCACACAATACTCCAAATGTGGTCTAACCAAGGTCTTGTACAGTTGCAGCATAACCTCACGGCTCTTAAACTCAACCCCCCTGTTAATAAATGCTGACACACTATAGGCCTTCTTCACTGCTCTATCCAATTGGGTGGCAGCTTTCAGAGATCTATGGACATGAACTCCGAGATCTCTCTGCTCCTCCACATTCTTCAGAACCCTGCCGTTAACCCTGTAATCCGCATTCAAATTTGCCCAACTAAAATGAATCACCTCACACTTATCAGGGTTTAAAAATTCAACTGCCACTTTTCGGCCCAGCTCTGCATCCTATCAATGTCTCCTTTGCAGCCTACAGCAGCTTCCACATTATCCACTACTACACCAATCTTGGTGTCATCAGCAAATTTACTAACCCAATCTTCAACTCCATCATGCAAGTTATTGATAAAAATCACAAATGGCAGAGGACCCAGCACTGATCCCTGTGGTACACCGCTGGGGACTGGGCTCCAGGATGAAAATATACCAACTACCGTCACCCTCTGTCTTCTATATGATAGCCAGTTACTGATCCAATCGGCCAAATTTCCCTCTATGCCACGCCTCCTTACTTTCTTCATGAGCCAACCATGGGGCACCTTATCGAATTCCTTACTGAAACCCATGTATACAACATCAACTGCTCTACCTTCATCTATGTACTTAGTTACCTCATCAAAGAATACAATCAAACTTGTGAGGCAAGACTTACCCCTCACAAATCCGTGCTGACTATCCTGGATTAAGCTGTATCTTTCCAAATGATCATAAATCCTATCCCTCAGGACCCTTTCCAATAATTTACCTATGACTGAAGTGAGACTAACTGGCCTATAATTCCCAGGTTATACCTATTCCCTTTCTTGAACAAGGGGACAACATTCTCCTCTCTCCAGTCTTCTGGCGCTATTCCTGTTGACAGTGAGGGCGTAAAGATCAAAGCCAAAGGCTCTGCAATCTCATCCCTTGCCTCCCAAAGAATCCTCGGATATATCCCATCAGGCCCAGGGGACTTACCTATCCTCGGGCTTCTCAAAATTTCTAACACATCTTCCTTCCGAATATCTAGCTCCTCTAGCCTACCAGCCAGTATCACACTATCTTCCTCAACAACATGGCCCCTCTCCTTTGTGAACACTGAAGAAAAATATTCATTTAGGGCCCCTCCTATATCTACAGACTCCATGCACATGTTCCCACTACTGTCCTTGACCAGCCCTAACTTAAAATGAAATGAAAATCGCTTATTGTCACAAGTGGGCTTCAAATGAAGTTACTGTGAAAAGCCCCTAGTCTCCACATTCCGGCGCCTGTTCGGCAAGGCTGGTACGGGAATTGAACCGTGCTGCTGGCCTGCCTTGGTCTGCTTTCAAAGCCAGCAATTTAGCCACCTTGGTCATTCTTTTATCCCTCATATAAGTGTAAAAAGCCTTGGGGTTTTCCTTGATCCCACCCGCCAAGGACGTGCCCCCTCCTAGCTCTCCTAAGCCCTTTCTTGAGCTTCTTCCCAGCTATCTTGTATCCCTCAAGTGCCCTAACTGAACCTTGTTTTCTCATCCTTACATAAGCCCCCTTCTGAAAATGAAAAAATGAAAATCGCTTGTCACGAGTAGGCTTCAAATGAGGTTACTGTGAAAAGCCCCTAGTCGCCATATTCCGGCGCCTGTTCGGGGAGGCCGTGCTGCTGGCTTGCCATGGTCTGCTTTCAAAGCCAGCGATTTAGCTCTGTGAGCTAAACAGCCCCTAATCGCTTCAAATGAAGCCCCTAGTCGCCACATTCCGGCGCCTGTTCAGGGAGGCTGGTACGGGAATGTGGCGACTAGGGTCTTCCTCTTGACAAGTCATTCAACCTCTTTTGTAAACCATGGTTCCCTCAATCGACCATTTCCTCCCTGCCTGACAGGGACATGCATATCAAGGACATGCAGTATTTGCTCCTTGAACAAGCTCCACATCTCAATTGTGCCTATCCTTGACAGTTTCTGTTTCCATCTTATGCTCCCCATTCTTGCCTAATCGCATTGTAATTACCCTTCCCCCAGTTATAAACCTTGCCCTGCCGTATGTTCCTATCCCTCTGCATTGCTATAGTGAATGACACTGAATTGTAGTCACTATCTCCAAAGTGGTCTCCCACAACCAAATCTAACACTTGCCCCGGTTCATTACCCAGCACCAAATTCAATGTGGCCCCGCCTCTTGTTGTTCTATCCATATATTGTGTGAGGAAACCCTCCTGCACACACTGGATAAAAACAGCCCCATCTGAACTGTTCGAATTAGTGATTCCAATCAATATTTGGAAAGTTGAAGTCACCCATGACAACTACCCTACGACTATCCAAAATGTGCATTGCAATCTTTTCCTCCACATCTCTATTACTATTTGGGGGCCTATAGAAAACTCCTAACAAAGTGACCGCTCCTTTCCTACTTCTAACTTCAGCCCACACTACCTCAGTGGACAGATCCCCCTCGAACTGCCTTTCTGCAGCCATTATATTATCCTTGATTAACAATGCTACTCCTCCATCTCTTTTACCACCTTCCCTAATCTTACTGAAACATCTAAACCCCGGAACCTCCAACAACCACTCCTTCCCCTGTCCTATCCATGTCTCCGTAATGGCCACAACATCGTAGCCCCAGGTACCAATCCATGCTTCAAGGTCACCAACCTTTTTCCTGATGCTCCTCGCATTGAAGTAGACACACTTCAAACCACCTTCATGCCTGCAGGTCCACTCTTGTGACCTTGGTACCTTCCTCAGTACTGCCTACCCTCAACTTCCTGAACTCCAGCAACACTATCTCCTGGACTACAAATCAGTTTCCCATCCCCCTGCCAAATTAGTTTAAACCCCCCCCCCCTCCCCCCGAAGAGCTGCAGCAAATTTCCCTCCCAGATATTGGGATATTGGTGCCCCTCTGGTTCAGGTGTAACCCGTCCTGTTTGTACAGGTCCCCCCCCAGAATGTGCTCCAATTATCCACGTACCTGAAACCCTCCCTCCTACACCATCCCTGTAGCCACGTGTTTATCTGCACTCTCTCCCTGTTCCTCACCTCGCTAGCACGTGGCACTAGCAGCAAACCAGAGATGACAACATGGTCTGTCCTGACTCTCAAGTTCCACCCTAGCTCCCTGAATTCCTGTTTTACATCCCCGTCCCTTTTCCTACCTATGTCCTTGGTACCAATGTGTACCACGACTTGTGGCTACCCCCCTCCCCCTTAAGGATCCTGAAAACACGATCAGAGACGTCACGGAACTTGGCACCCGGGAGGCAACACCCAACCGTGAGCCTCTATCATTGCCACAGAACCGTCTATCTGTACCTCTAACTATAGAGTCTCCAATACCTAATGCTCTCCTGCTCTCCCCCCTTCCCTTCTGAGCCACAGGGACAGACTCAGTGTTAGAGACCTGGTCATCGTGGCTTACCTCTGGTACGTTTCTCCCCCCCCCCCCCACCCCACCCCACGCCAACAGTATCCAAAATGGTATACCTGTTATTGAGGGGGAACAACCGCAGGGGACCTCTGCACTGACTGCGTCTTCCCCCTCCTTTTAAATGTCACCCAGCTACCTTCATTCTTAGGAGTAACCACATCCCTGTAGCTTCTATCTATAACCAACTCTGCCTCACGAATGATCCTCAGTTCATCCAGCTCCAGCTCCAGTTCCCTAACACGGTCTTTGAGGAGCTGGAGATGGGTGCACTTCCCGCAGGTGAACCCAGCAGGGCCACTGACAAATAAACTCTTGACAACTGATAATAATCTAAGGTGTGGCAACCTGGTTGCCCTTTGTTTATACTGTGAGTAAACATAAAACCTTGAAAAACATAATAGCATTAAAAACAAAGCTGGCGATGAGGATGTTTTTCCAGTAAAATAGTCAGGGAAACAAAACGGCCAGACGTGGACCTCGAGGTGAAGATCAATTTTCGAAGACCATTCCACCATGCATAAATGCAAGATAAAACTAGCCGTCGGGAACAAGGGACTAGGATTCTCCGTTTTGGAGACTAAGTCCCCACGCCAGCGTGAAAACAGTCGTCTTTCACGCCAGGAAAACTGGCATCAAAAGGTCACCGATTCCCCGTTTTGCTGGGGGCTAGTAGGGAGGCAGCGTCGAGCTCGCAGCTATAGCTGCTGACACGGCCTCCACAACTTCCGGCAGTGGCTGCGCCATGCTACATGGCGGACTCAGCCCGCGGACCTGTACTGCCAAAGTAGTACCCCGCTTGCACGCCCTGGACCGCCCCGAATGAAGCCCCCGCTGATCGGCCCTCCCCTGACCGGACTGAGTCCGCAGCCACCATGCGAGGTACAGCATGAACACTCGTGACTCACATTGTCGGGAACTCGGCCGGTCGGGGACGGAGCATTGCGGGGCGGGACTCAGGCAATGGCCTGAGGCCGTGGATACTCGATGTGGCGTACTCCTTGAGTACGCCATTTTTCAGGGGGTGGAGAATTCAAAAACCAGCAGCGCCGCTCCCGATTTCGACACCAAAACAGATTCTCCGCTCCATCACTGAACGCGATTTCGGCGTCGGGGAGCGGAGAACCCAGTCCTGGGTTTTTAGCCCTGCTGGGCGTGTACGTTAATTTTGGAAATGATAGAGAGCATTCGGGACCGTTCTTTAGTTTTTTTTCTGTGCGGCCACGTCTGGGGAGTACTCGGAGAATTGGAGGTGCGAAGAGTGAAGATTATTTTCAGCCAGGGTGTCGACTATCGGTGCCGGTTGCTTTGCAGGGTCAGATTCAAGAGAGAAAAAAAATCTAGAAAACGAACAGAGACCGCTGGTAAATTAGGGAGTCGGCTGTAAAAAGACCACTTACCAAGCTAGGTTTTTTTCAGCTGCACTTCTTTGCACGTGGCAAGTTGCAGCGTTGGATATTTCAAATCCGGGAGAGGGAGAGAAACCTACTTTTGGGAAGTAACTGCTCCAAGGAGGAAAAATACAGCAGAAGTACCCAACTGCTTTTTAAAAACCAAAACCAAATTCCAACAAAGAAAAGAAACAATAAGCGAATTAATGCAACTTAAATTGGAAGAGAAAGAAAATTAGAGGGGAGGGAGGGTTAAAGGAAGTACGACACCTTTAGGAACTGGTAACTGCGATGCCGGAAAAAGGTGGCAATGTGGACCCATCGAAGACATTCCGGAATCGGGGAGTTCCTAGGAAGAGAGATTCCAATGCTAACCTGCTGCAAACAGGATTAAATTAAAGTAGCAACTTTCTTGAGTGTAATAGGACCGAAAATTGTGGCCCTATTACCGAGCGATGTTCATCCTGCAAAGCCCGTCACAATAACAATGATGAATTGATGAAAACCCTTGAAGAACACTTCTCGCCCAAGCTACTAATCATTTCAGAAAGCTGCAGATTTCATCGGCATAATGAAGAAGAGGGTGAAACTATTCCACAATTTGTACTTCAGAAACGAACAAAGAATTAAAAATTTGGATCGTCTCTTGAGGACACGTTGTGAGACAGACTTGTGTACAGATTAAGAAATGAGACAATCCCGAGAGAATTGCGAGCACAAAGCTCTCTAACGCTCAAACTTGCTGTTGAAATAGCAGTCACTGTGGAATTGGCAGCGAAAGAAGCTTCCCAAATTGCAGCCGCTACCAAAATAAACAAGATGAATACTGAGAAACGAAGATCTCTTGGCATACAAGCGTGATGTGGAGATGCTGCCGTTGGACTGGGGTGAGCACAGTAAGAAGTCTTACAACACCAGGTTAAAGTCCAACAGGTTTGTTTCAAACACCAGCTTTCGGAGCACTGCTCCTTCCTCGGGTGTCAGCATACAAGCATGTGCCCAGGTGGGCATCATCCACAGGAATGTGGGTGTCGAGGAAACAAAAGTCGTAATTGAGGCGTAACTGGTCACACAATAAAGATGGGCGAGACCAGAAAAAATCCTCAAATCTCGAAGGTGGGTAAAAGCACAAAAAGAGTATGCAGAATGACTGAAGACAGTGAAAATTCCCACAATAACTACAGAGATCAAAGAACTAAAACCGATGCAAGATAATACATACAGATTTTGGGTCGATCCAACACTAAATGGGAACAAAATTAAAATGGAAGTATCTCTGAAAAATTACATCAACAAAAGCTCAAGAACGTACCATTAAAACTGTCTGACATAATCTTGAGAATTTAATTGGAAGAGGTGGTTCCAGTGAAGGGTTGGGGTTCCAGTGATGGGGCAAGTTGAAGCAAATGGTCAATCTGCAACATTTGCCGTTACATGTGGTAAAAGCAAATCTCCCCGCACTTTTCAGAAGAGGGTGGTTGAACAAAATCACATAAATCGACAGTTGTGAATCTTGGTTGATGGAAGAAAACGCATTGTAGATACTTTTCAAAAAGTACAAGAAGATATTTTAGGGGAAATGACCAGAGTCTAGACACGATTTGAGATAAAACTTGATGGCACCCCGAAATGCTTAAAAACTGTGCCAAGTGCTATAACTTCAAAAATTGACATGGAACTTGACAACCTGATCAAAGATGGAGTGATCGAGAGAGTGACGATGAGTGATTGGGCAACCCCAATTGTTCCCGTTATCAAACCAAATGGCTCTAAGAATCCGTGGTGACTTTAAAATGACGACAAACCCAGTGTTGTGTGCCGACCAGTATCTCTTACCATTAATGGAGGACGTATTTGCTGGATTGTCGGGTGGACAACGGTTCAACTCGTCTAACGATTGTAACACACAAAAGACTGTTCAGGTACAAGCAGCGACCATTCGGAATAATGTCTGCATTAAATCCTTAATGGCCTCAACGGTGTTCAGCATTATTTTGACAACATTTTAATTATCGGGTGGACTTAACAGGAGCACGGAAAGAATTGGAAAACGCATCGGAGCGTCTTGAAAGACACAGGGCGCGATTCTCCGGTCTGCCAGCCAGGTGTTGCTTGTCTGCGCGAGTTTCGCTGGCGGTGGGATTCTGTCTTCCTGCCGATTGCCAATGGATTTCCCATCGTAACCACTCCATGCTGCCAGGAAACCTGGTGTCGGGGTGCGCTGCCAGCAGGAAAATTGAATTGCACGACCGAAGAATTCTGGCCACAACCTTCGCATCAAGATAGAGAAATGTGAATTTTTCCAATCATCGAAGAGCTATCCTGGTCATGTAATTAGTAAGGACGGTCTCCACAAAGAACCGAAGAAGATGATGGTGGTTTTAGATGCACCAAGACTGCAGAACGCAACGGAGATCTTTTTTGGGACTCCTCCATTACTATGGAAAATTAATTCCAAATCTCGCTACCATATTAAATCCACCCCATACATTATTATGTGCAAGTCAGTAATGGGGGACAAAAGACTGCCAAGAGGCAAATACTGAAGTCTAAAATGTGCTGAAGAAATCCGAAGTCTCAATTCATTCTGACCCTAAGTTTAAAAATGCAACTTGTATGTGACGCGTCGCCCTGTGGGTTGGGTGCAGTTGTCTCTCATATAATGACAAGTGGAGGTGAAAGACCAATAGCTTTCAATTTGAGAACATTGACAAGAGCTGAACAGAATTGTGCTCAATTGGAAAAAGAAGCCTTGAGCGTAGTATTTGGAGTCGGATATTTCATCACTTATCTGTATGGTAGACGTTTTACCTCTTTAACATACAGCCGGCACTTAACAACAAGATTTGGTCCATACAGAGGAATACCGTCTCCAGCTTGGTCCATACAGATTTGGTCCATACAGAGGAATACCGTCTCCAGCTCAGAGATGGTCCCTTATCTTCTCAGTGCATAATTACGGGATTAAATGTGAATGCCGATGCTCTATCGGCGTTTAGTAATGTCCGTTAAAGCCAAATCCCAGGTGGATCGTGTACCTATTACTGCATCTCGGGTACAAAGACACACCAGATCCGGTGATGGGAAAGGTCATGGACATGATCTGGAAAGGTAAACCACTGGATGAACAAAGGAAGAATCCGGAATTCAAGCCATACAAACAAAGAAACTTGAATTAACGGTAGAGAGTATTCATGTAGGGGATTTGAGCCATCATTACTCCATTCTTGCAGAATTCTATACTGGGTTAACTCTGGGAAGGGCATCCAGGAGGTGTACTGTGCCTTATCGTCCTTCCACAAACTGATGGATGGAGGGGTTGTGGACCCGTTATTGAAGAACGCCATCAAAGGACTGTTAGCTCAGGGAGGAAACAAGCTTCTAATTTCCTATGGACACCCTGCCCATGCGACGGACCCTAAACCCACCAGCAATAATGTTTTAAGGATGTTGAGAAACAAGTTTGATTTTGCTCTTATCACCTAACACTCCTATCCTTGTCGAGTGACAACAATCGAAACCAAGATACTCGCCATGAACAGACATCGAAATCAAGGTATTTCGAGCAAGGAGAAAGAGTTTCAGCGAGAAACTATTCTTCAAGTGAGAAGTGGGTATCTGCCACAGTACGTTCGAAGACCTATTTGTTATAGGGTGCAAACAGATGACGAGAAAGTTTGGAGGAGGCACACCGATCAATTCCTCACTCCGAAAAGAGAATTTTCGGAGTCGGCATCTGAACGGGCAATATCGGACACTCTTTGTAGATCCCTGAATCTATGATTTCAACTATGAGTCGAATTCAGATTGTACACCAGTTGAACCAAACAGCATTTGGAGGAGCTGATGAAGAACCGATTTCATTCGATAATTTCCTGAGCCAAGTGTGGAACAGACTACCGAGATTGTGAAAAGAAAGCCTCCTGAACGATGGATTCTGCCTCAGACTCTTGTACTGGTGATGTGTGTGGTGCCTGTGTGTATATACAATCAATAATACGTGACTAAATCCTCACTGTTCACCTTGAGTACAAGTTTAAGTAAATATTTGTTGTCGCGCTACAGAAGTAAAGGGGGGAGGGATGTTATGTTTTCCAACCGGAACGGCTCAGGATAGTGTGTCACATGATTACATTGCGACATTGTCAGATGCCCTTGGGAGATTTTCCCTCTCTTTCACCTTGGACTGTGAGCGAGCAACACCTCTGTAAATAAACCCTGCTAACTGGTTAAATAACCGAGGGTATGGTAACCTGATTCTCGTTTGTCTACACTGTGAGTTAAAGTAAAACCCCTGAAAACACACCTATATACTGGTATTCCTGCAAAGTATCCTGAATGAGTTCAGGACAAGGTCTTTTTCAGCAACTCCTGTACTGCCAAACAACTAGTTCTACAAGAAATGTTTTGGTTTGTTTTACTTTTTTTAGATGGTAGTTAGGCATTTTGGTTTTGAAATGTGAGGCACCTTTTCTAATGAATATCATTGATTCTGGCGTCAGTGTTTCGATCTTGGAACAGAATTGGAGGATTCTATTTAATATCCATCTTTGCCCGTGTTCTTTGTGGGATGGTTTTGGAGGTTTATTAAGTTCATTTATGGGCTGTGGGCTTCACCATCCAACAAGATCACAGCTGATCTGATTACAACCTCCTCTCCTCCACTCCTGCCTTTCACCCTCTTGTTAGTCAAGAATCTTTCGAGCTCTGCCTTAACAAATATTCAAGGACGCTGCTGGCACTGCCATTTGGGGAAGAAAGTTCCAGAGGCTCACAGATCTCTGAGAGAGAAAGATTCTCGAAATCTCTCCATTAAATGGGTGACCGCCCCTATTTTTACACCATTGCCCCGAGTTCTAGATTCTCTCACCAGAGAAAACAGTGCCTCCACGTCCTACCTGACAAGGCCCCTTAGAATCGTATGTGTTTCAATCAAGCTGGCCTTGGAAAGGGTCCAGAGCAGGTTGTTGCTCGTTCTGGGTGAGTGTGTTTAACACTCGATTTGGCTCTGTTTCTTTACTTAGCTCTGGAGTCGCCAGGTATCGTTAAGATACCGACACAAGTTTCAAGGTCAAGTTCAAAGCAATAAAACCATACACCAATTAGTTGTTCAAACAACTGAGTTTATTAAAATACAATTATAATACTACCCATGCACACACTAAGATGATTAAACTATTCCTACCACTAAATAAACCAATACTTATCTTAAAGGGAACTGCCGGATCAGGGGACAAGGCCTCTTGCTCTGCTCTGGTCTGCAGACTTCAGGTTGGTACGGGTTAAAAAGGGGTCAGGAGTGTCTATCTCTGGTAGCGATCATTGTGAGACACTTACTCGCTGGCGGCTGCTGTCCCAAACCTCTCCTCTCTCTCGTTCAAGGTCTTCTTTGGTAAAAGCTGGTCGAGATGCTGGTCCAGAGAGGAGGGCTGGTTAAGAAGAACGAACTAAGTTTGGGACCTGTCTTTTATAGGTCCTAGGGCTTCGCGCCCTTTTGGGCGGACCCTCTACCTGCTGGGAATCGATTGGGTCTTTTCCCAATCGATTTGTTTGAATCCCCCCAATACTGAGGCTATCACTCGGCTACTGGGCGGGCCTTCAGGTGCTTTGTTTTTGAACCCCGCTGGTGCCGGGGTGTCTGGTTTCCCATACACTGTTGCAATCACTTCCCTATTTGTGTCCATTGTCCCTGGGATCGTTCCATTACTATGTTAACTATCGCGGAGATTGCCTCATTAGTATGCGGAATGTTCATTTCGGTGCTGTCTGCTCTCTTAGTAGACAGAATACACATTGGCTTGGTGCAGCCTGCTTGTGCTGCAAACATTGTCCATTTTAACCTGCAAGCTTTGCGTTCCTCCATTTTGTATTGAGGAAATGGCCAACTTCAGTGGCTACAAGGTTCACAAGAATGATCCCTGGAATGAAGAGCTTGTTGTATGAGGAACGGTTGAGGTTTCTGGACCTGTACTTGTTGGAGTTTAGAAGGATGAGGGGGGATCTTATTGAAACTTGCAGGATACTGCGAGGCCTGGATAGAGTGGAAGTGCAGAGGATGTTTCCACCTGTCGCAAAAACTAGAACCAGAAGAAACAATCTCAGACTAAAGGGACGATCCTTTAAAACAGAGATGAGGAGGAATTTCTTCAGCCAGAGGGTGGTGAATCTGTGGAACTCTTTGCCGCAGAAGGCTGTGGAGGCCAAATCACTGAGTGTCTTTAAGACAGAGATAGATAGTTTCTTGATTAATAAGGGGATCAGGGGTTATGGGGAGATGGCAGGAGAATGAGGATGAGAAAAATATCAGCCATGATTGAATGGCAGAGCAGACTCGATGGGCCGAATGGCTTAATTTTGCTCCGAGGTCTAATGGTCTAAGTCGACTCTTACCCTTTGAAACACCAGCCGAGATACAAGCCTAATCTGTGTGACCTTTCCTCAATCAGACAACCCACCCATTCCAGGTAATGGTCAAGTTAAGCTTCTCTGAACTGCTTCCAACGCATTTACCTCCAACTTTAATCAGGAGACAATCATACACAATACTCCAGATGCAGTCTCGCCAGCACCCTGTACAACTGAAGCAATCATCGCCCTAATTTCATATTGAATTCTCCTCACAATAAACAATAATGTTCTGTTAGTTTTCCTAATTACTTTTTAAAAAAGAAATTTAGTGTACCCAATTCAACTTTTTCAATTAAGGGGGAATTTAGCGTGGCCAATCCACCTACCCTGCATCTTTGTGTGTGGGGATGAAACCCACGCAAACATGAGGGGAAGGGCAGCACGGTAGCATGGTGGTCAGCATAAATGCTTCACAGCTCCAGGGTCCCAGGTTCGATTCCCGGCTGGGTCACTGTCTGCACGTCCTCCCCGTGTGTGTGTGGGTTTCCTCCGGGTGCTCCGGTTTCCTCCCACAGTCCAAAGATGTGCGGGTTAGGTGGATTGGCCATGCTAAATTGCCTGTAGTGTCCTAAAATGTAAGGTTAAGGGGGGGTTATTGGGTTACAGGTATAGGGTGGATATGTGGGTTTCAGTAGGGTGATCATTGCTCGGCACAACATCGAGGGCTGAAGGGCCTGTTCTGTGCTGTACTGTTCTATGTTCTATGTGCAAACTCCACACAGTTTGCATTTGACCTTTGACATAGTGTCAGCCTCTAACTCATACTTTGTACCCAATGCATGTGCACACTGTCACTCACACTCACACACACACACACACACACACTCACACACTCACACACACACACTCACACACATTCACACACACACTCACACACACTCACACACACACACAATCACTCACACACACACAATCACTCACACACAACACACACTCACACACACACAATCACTCACGCTGCACCACACTCCATCTCATGTTGTTGATCTCAAGTACTCTGCTGTGAAATAGCTGCTGATTCTGGAGGTCTGCTTCTTATGTTCCTGAGTTTCTGGTCAATCTTCTCACTTAGTTTAATTAGTCCATGAGCTGCTGAATGGGGTCAGCTGCTGGTCAGTTTCGGCCTTCGGTTTTCAGATGACCCCCCTGGTGTGTGGGAATGGCTAATCTACACAAGAGAAGTGTATTTCCCCACTCCCAGTGAGACAGTTCACCACTGGGTCCCATGAGTCTTTATCCGATGAACTCTGATGCACAGCTCTCTTGCAAAATGCCTTCGGAAAGTATAAACCATTCCGATCAAAGAGATTGTCTTTTTGCGTGTTAAGTTGATTGCTACATGAAGGAGCCTTTGGACATGACACTGACTCTTCCAAACATCCTGTGGACTATGGGTCGTCATGGATGCTGTCTCTTCCCAGGGCTGACCCACGAGGCAGCTGGGAGAACACAATTGATTTCCCCATTCTGAGGGTCATGGTGACACAAGCAATTATTACCCATCCTTAATTACCCCCGGAAGATGACAGTGGGTCACCTGCCTGAATTGCTTTAGGTTCCATCCAATCCAGAGGACTGTTAATAAACATTTTCTACTTTTTCCTTTTAATAATATGGAGATGACGGGAGAACATACAGGGTAGGTAGCAAAATTTAAGCATTTAAGTAATACTATTTAAAGTTAAAATAGTTGTGTTTCTGACACTGATCCAGTGTCAATTGGACCCTTTTCCTTCTGTATTCATCTGTTCCTCGATTTAATATAAGGCAGCACGGTAGCACAGTGATTAGCACTGTTGCTTCACGGCTCCAGGGTCCCAGGTTCGATTCCCGGCTTGGGTCACTGTCTGTGCGGAGTTTGCACATTCTCCCCGTGTCTGCGTGGGTTTCCTCCGGGTGCTCCGGTTTCCTCCCACAAGTCCTGAAAGACGTGCTGTCAGGTGAATTGGACATTCTGAATTCTCCCTCTGCATACCCGAACAGGCGCTGGAGTGTGGCGACTAGGGGATTTTCACAGTAACTTCTTTGCAGTGTTAACGTAAGCCTACTTGTGACAATAAAGATTATTATGAGTTATTCTTCTGCTTTCTGCTTGATATTTGTTACTGAATAACTTAACTCATTTTGTTTGCAGATGGTGGGGTAATACTGGTGACGTCTGCTGGTGTCGTCGCCACTGAACAAATATTTTCTGTTGTTTTGATAACTTTTCATCTCTTTCAGCAGAATGAGTCGCCTCTTCGTTTCGCTCGCTCATTTGATCATAATACTGGCTGCAGCTCCGGGCTTTACAGTTGGTGAGTGTGTGGCACTGTCTTTCCATCACTCTGTTAGTCAGTAACCCCTCTCCCACCAGCCCAGCCCCCCCCCCCGGCCCCGCCGTCTTCTCCTGAGGCAGCCCCTCGGAGGCGAGGGTAATTTGATTCCACTCTGGTTTGCTGGGTTTAAACACGACTGATGAATCCAAGGTGCGGATTCTGCCACCTGCTGGCCAGATGGTGCTTGACTGCTTGGGTTGATGGGAGCTCTCTGTGCTTCCTCCAATGTCTCGTCTCCGCCTCTACATGTTCCTGATGAAGTCTTCCAATGTGTTCAGTGCCTTCCAAAATGAACCTTTGATGTTTGGGTGGTTACCTGACTAGGCATCCCCCCTGGCTCAGTGGCCATTTTTGATCACTTCAGACATGCTTGAGGTCATCCCAAAAGTGTTCCCGCTATCCTCCTGGGAATCCCCTGTCTCAACTGAGGTCCGGGTGAAGCAGTTGCTTTCCGAGTCTGCTGTCAGGTATAAGGGCATGAATAAAGGTTCTTCACGAAGGCCATGCCTTTTCAGCCTTGCCCCTCGCCTGAGGTGTGGTGACCCACAGGTTAAATCACTACCAGTCAGCTCTCCCACCTCAATGGGGAAAGGAGCCAATGGTCATCTGGGACTGTGGTGACTTTACCTAGAAGGATATCCAAACGCTGTGCATGTTGCCTTGGGAGAGGGAGCTGCTGTGAGACCATGGTTCCTGCCGCTGGATTGAGAGGATCTTCTGGTACATCTCCTGTGCTTTAGTGCACCTGCTGTAAATCGTTCAAATCTCTGAAACATACAGGAGTGCGGGGATTACTGTGTTCCAGACTGTATTTCCACTGATAATCCAGCTCCCTCACACTGTCACTCAGTAACCCCTTCTCCCCCTCAGCACCCTGTGTTACTGACTATCTCTACTGCTGTTAATCCAGCTCCCTCACACTGTCACTCTGTAACCCCTCTCCACCCAGCACCCTGTGTTACTGACTGTATCTCTACTGATGTTAATCCAGTTCCCTCACACTGTCACTCAGTAACCCCTCTCCCCCAGCACCCTGTGTTACTGACTGTATCTCTACTGATGTTAATCCAGTTCCCTCACACTGTCACTCAGTAACCCCTCTCCCCCAGCACCCTGTGGTACAGACTGTATCTCTAGTGATGTTAATCCAGTTCCCTCACACTGTCACTCAGTAACCCCTCTCCCCCAGCACCATGTGTTACTGACTGTACCTCTCCTGATGTTAATCCAGCTCCCTCACACTGTCACTCAGTAACTCCTCTCCCCGTGCAGTCTATGTCACTGACTGTATTTCCACTGATGTTAATCCAGTTCCCTCACACTGTCACTCAGTAACCCCTCTCCCCCAGCTCCCTCACACTGTCACTCAGTAACCCCTCTCCCCCAGCACCCTGTGTTACTGACTGTATCTCTACTGATGTTAATCCAGCTCCCTCACACTGTCACTCAGTAACCCCTCTCCCCCAGCACCCTGTGTTACTGACTGTGTCTGTACTGATGTTAATCCAGCTCCCTCACATTGTCAGTCAGTAACCCCTCTCCCCCAGCACCCTGTGTTACTGACTGTGTCTGTACTGATGTTAATCCAGCTCCCTCACACTGTCACTCAGTAACCCCTCTCCCCCAGCACCCTGTGTTACTGACTGTATCTCTACTGATGTTAATCCAGCTCCCTCACACTGTCACTCAGTAACCCCTCTGCCCCCAGCACCCTGTGTTACTGACTGTGTCTGTACTGATGTTAATCCAGCTCCCTCACACTGTCACTCAGTAACCCCTCTCCCCCAGACCAAGCAGGCCAGCAGCACGGTGCAATTCCCGTACCAGCCTCTCCAGACAGGCGCTGGAATGTGGCGACTAGGGGCTTTTCACAGTAACTTCATTGAAGCCTATTCGTGACAATAAGCGATTTTCATTTTCATTTTTCATTTAATCTCTATTGATGTTAATCCAGCTCCCTCACACTGTCACTCAGTAACCCCTCTCCCCCAGCACCCTGTGTTACTGACTGCATCTCTACTGATGTGAATCCAGCTCCCTCATATTGTCACTCAGTAAACCCTTTCCCCCAGCACCCTGTGTTACTGACTGTATCTCTATTGATGTTAATCCAGCTCCCTCACACTGTCACTCAGTAACCCCTCTCCCCAGCACCCTGTGTTACTGACTGTATATCTACTGATGTTAATCCAGCTCCCTCACACTGTCACTCAGTAACCCCTCTCCCCCAGCACCCTGTGTTACTGACTGTATCTCTACTGATGTTAATCCAGCTCCCTCACACTGTCACTCAGTAACCCCTCTCCCCCAGCACCCTGTGTTACTGACTGTGTCTCTACTGATGTTAATCCAGCTCCCTCACACTGTCACTCAGTAACCCCTCTCCCCCAGCTCCCTCACACTGTCACTCAGTAACCCCTCTCCCCCTGCACCCTGTGTTACTGATTGTATCTCTACTGATGTTAATCCAGCTCCCTCACATTTATTAATATCTAAGATTCCGGTTTGAACTGAGCGGTGAGACTTTGTCATGTTTGTTCCAGGCGATCTGGAGGTTAAGTGTGAGGATTCTCAACTCACAGTGAAGGTTGGAGGAGATCTTCTTATCAGGTGTCATTACCATTTTGAAGATGAATCCAGTGTCACCTCTTTCAACTGGGTGAAGATGGAGACTATGGGGATAATCTACAATTCCACAATGAACAATAGCAGCCTCGGCCAACAGGACCCGAGCTATCGAGACAGAGCTGAGGTCTGGAACCACGGGATGCTGAAAGGGAACTTGTCCCTGAGATTGAAAAACGTTACTCTGTCTGACTCAGGAACCTACATGCTCTCTGTCATCAGCCCATCCCAAAGTTATGAAATGATGATTCCAGTGGGAGTCAGAGGTATGAAGAATAACTATCCTCAATCTTATTGTGTGCATGGGTATGACCTCCATCTTTCTGTACCCCCCTCTTGTCATACACCTATCTTGTTGGACATCTCATAAATCAACACTGGATGGCAGTCCCCATACTAAATGCTCCCTGTTCTTAATACTTCTTACCTATGTCAGGGTGACCACACCTTTGTAATGAGGTCCTCTAGTTTCCATCTCACACTGGTCTTTGCCTGGCACAGTGGTTAGCACTGCTGCCTCACAGCGCCAGGAACCCGGGTTCAATTCTGGCCTTGTGTGACTGTCTGTGTGGAGTTTGCACTTTCTCCTCTCTGTGGGTTTCCTCTGAGTGCTTCAGTTTCCTCCCACAGGTCAGAGATGTGCAGGTTAGGTCGTGTTTTGGGGATAGGGTGCGGGAGTGGGCCTAGTTAGGATGCTCTTTCAGACGGTCGGAGCATACTGGATGCGCCGAATGGCCTCCTTCTGTGCTGTCTGGAGTCTATGGAAAAGGTGTATGGCTTGAATGGTGTTTGGGCTGATAAATAGCAAGTGACTTTTGTGCCACATATTCGTGACAGGCAAAAATCTCACATCCAGCAAGAGAGAGGGAATCTAACCATTGCCTCTTGACATTGAATGGCATCAGCATCATTGAAAACCCCACTATCAACATTCTGGGGGTTTCCATTGACCAGAAACTGAACTGGACCCAGCCATTGAAATACTGTGGCTACAAGAGCAGATGAGAAGCTGGGAGTTCTACAGCGGGGTAACTCACCTCCCGATAGGCAGTCAATAGTAGCCCCAAAGTTTGGCCTTGATTCCGCAGTATAATAAACCAATATCAAAGGCGGCATCTGTTGTGGATTGTTTTGCCGTTGTTACATCATTGAATGGACAGTTTAGAACAATAGTCCAGTGACTGGGATGAAGCGGAGATCAAGCATCCTATTCCTTCTGCAGCTGGCATTGTTACACCGGGTCTTATTCAGGTATCAGTGAGAGGGGAGGCGGGGTAGGGGAGGCGGTGGCATAGTGATATTGTCACTGGATGCAGAGACCCAGGATAATACACCAGGGACCCAGGTTCAAATCCCACCAAGGCACATTAAGGAAATTAAATCCAATAAATATCTGGAATTTAAAAAAATAAGTCAAACGGTGACCATTAGATCATTGCTGGGCAGCACGGTAGCATTGTGGATAGCACAATTGCTTCACAGCTCCAGGGTCCCAGGTTCGATTCCGGCTTGGGTCACTGTCTGTGTGGAGTCTACACGTCCTCCCCGTGTGTGCGTGGGTTTCCTCCGGGTGCTCCGGTTTCCTCCCACAGTCCAAAGATGTGTAGGTTAGGTGGATTGGCCGTGCTAAATTGCCCTTAGTGTCCAAAATTGCCCTTAGTGTTGGGTGGGGTTACTGGGTTATAGGGATAGGGTGGAGGTGTTGACCTTGGGTAGGGTGCTCTTTCCAAGAGCCGGTGCAGACTCGATGGGCCGAATGGCCTCCTTCTGCACTGTAAATTCTATGAACGCAAGTTCTGTACACTTCACATCCAAAATGAAAGCCCTGGCTCGCTGTGCCCAGTGTATTGTGGATCTATCTCATGGCACCATCTAGACTGGGATGGTTTCCTTTTTACCAATGAGTGACTTTGGTCTGAGTCGCGTCGGTTTCTTCAAAACTCCTTTATTTCCACTCTGTACACAATCAGCTACTGGGTAAGCAAATCTTTCATGAGCACGGACTGTTCCATCTTCCCGACCAGGTTTCTAACTCATCACTGTTACATCATGACGCACATCACTATATCATGTGATGAAGTTAAGAAATTGTCATGTTTTATATTCTTTGCAGTTTTGACAAAGAGTCATCGGACTCGATGCGTTAGCTTTTTTCTCTCCCTACAGATGCTGCCAGATCTGCTGAGATTTTCCGGCATTTTCTCTTTTGTGAATCTCCTGAACCTTCCTTAGAAAATGTTTTCCAATTCCCCCCCAACAGCCCGTAGACATTCTGCAGATGGCACCAATCTGTTGTTAGATTGGAGTCACCACCCCGGCCAATCGGTTTTGTGGCCTACAGAAAGGATGTCACTGTATCAGAGAGGGGACACAGGAGATATATGAGGATGCTGCAAGGACTGAAAAATTGCAGCAGCGAGTGAAGACTGGATGGGTTGGAGTTGTTCTCAATGGAACGAAGGAGACTGAGGGGAGATTTGATTGAGATGTACAAAATTGTGAAAGGTTTGGGTAGAGTGGATGGGAAAGGCCTAGTTACCAAGTTACCTCGGAGAGGTCAGTGACGAGGGCGGTCGTAGATTTAAAGTGATTGTCAGGAAGATTGAAGGGGAGATCTGGGGGCAAACATTGAACCCGGGTCCCTGGCTACTAACCACTGTGCTAATGACTGCTGATGTCCCTGTTACATCATGCTACATATCAAAGATGCTGGAATCTATCATCAAGGAAGAAATAGCGAGGCATCTGGATAGAAATTGTCCCATTGGGCAGACGCAGCATGGGTTCATAAAGGGCAGGTCGTGCCTAACTAATTTAGTGGAATTTTTTGAGGACATTACCAGTGCAGTAGATAATGGGGAGCCAATGGATGTGGTATATCTGGATTTCCAGAAAGCCTTTGACAAGGTGCCACACAAAAGGTTGCTGCATAAGATAAAGATGCATGGCATTAAGGGTAAAGTAGTAGCATGGATAGAGGATTGGTTAATTAATAGAAAGAAAAGAGTGGGGATTAATGGGTGTTTCTCTGGTTGACAATCAGTAGCTAGTGGTGTCCCTCAGGGACCTGTGTTGGGCCCACAATTGTTCATAATTTACATAGATGATTTGGAGTTGGGGACCAAGGGCAATGTGTCCAAGTTTGCAGATGACACTAAGATGAGTGGTAAAGCGAAAAGTGCAGAGGATACTGGAAGTCTGCAGAGGGATTTGGATAGGTTAAGTGAATGGGCTAGGGTCTGGCAGATGGAATACAATGTTGACAAATGTGAGGTTATCCATTTTGGTAGGAATAATAGCAAACGGGATTATTATTTAAACGATAAAGTATTAAAGCATGCGGCTGTGCAGAGAGACTTGGGTGTGCTAGTGCATGCGTCACAGAAAGATGGTTTACACGTGCAACAGGTGATTAAGAAAGCAAATGGAATTTTGTCCTTCATTGCTAAAGGGATGGAGTTGAAGACTAGGGAGGTTATGTTGCAATTGTATAAGGTGTTAGTGAGGCCACACCTGGAGTATGTGTTCAGTTTTGGTCTCCTT